>NC_046157.1:79694885-79897385 GCF_011064425.1 Rattus rattus | reverse complement strand
ATCCCATAAAGACATGGAGTCCCTAGCTCACAGGGCTGCTTGGGGCTTGCAGGAAGTGCTGTGTTTCCATTGAAGGCAAAGGCAGCAGCTGGTAACAGAAAGGGGCCATCGTCCTTGTGTTTCCTGTGCCATGAGCCTAAGGGACTTAGAGTTAGATCCCTGATGGACAGTAGGGATGGGGCCCAAACAGATAATAAAGACAGCAAATGTTCCTCTTCCCTGAACTCACGACCCGAGACAAGGCCTAGCCACCACTTACCTGCCCCCTGACCAGTTTGACAAGTTCAAGGCCCCATAAAGCCATGCCTACCTCAATTCTGTTGGCCTATCAGCTTACCTGTCTTTGTTCAAGCTTACCAATCTCAACTTAGAGGATGAGGACATCTCAAAGACCATCAAACCTCCCAGCCCTTAAGGAAAGACAAGATTTTGGCGCCCCAGGTGTCCCCTTTCCTCTGCTAGGAGGGTCATCCTGGGTGCCTTACTCCCCGGTATGCCTTTCTTCATGTCTAATAAAAAGCCACTAAAAGTTAATCCCGTCTGAGATTTTCCCTGCATCTACCTGTTATGCCTTTACATTCCTGCCTTTTCTTTTTTTAACTGGCCCAGACAATGGACCCAATCAAGACTCCTAGTAGGTAACATGCCCATTTGGGCATTAATTAAAAAAGAAACAAAGAACCACCAACAGGACAGGAATGCGAATTTTGACATGGAACGGACCCTTCTACATTCTCGGAAGGGAAAAATGGAAGCTGGAGTCTGACTGTGTACCTCAGACTGAGGCCTTACCTTACTTGAAGGACAAAGTTTTCACTAATATGATAGCTCTGTGGAAAATACTTCTGAAGAGGAATGAATGCCCATTTAAAGGCCACGACAGACAGATTGACTCTCCCTGCCAGGTTATTAGCAACAACGCTCCGCTTGTCTCTTCAACTCTGGGAAAAGGTCAGGTGCCTGCTTTCTTCCCTGGCCACTGGAAACCCTCCGCTTGCCCAGAGCAGAACCACCCTTGCCACTAAGGTTGCCGTGAGTCCCGCTCCTCGCAGCAGAAAGACACAGTAAAAACACCGCGTTCTGAGGTCTGCTCCGGTGGGGTCTGCCCCAGGCCTGTGCAGGCAGAGCCTCCTCTGCAAAGGTGTGAGAGTCACCGCTGCAGGGGCTGTGGTCACAGGGGACATTTCACAATTTGTCCTCAAAGATGGAACACTAGTTTGCTGTACCTAAAGCCAGGGAAGGCTATAACAACATTTTACGCTTGTGGGGCCACTGTAAAGCCCCAGCAGATCTCTGTGCTTTGTGTCCAGGGCTGGAGAGGGAGGTGAGACGAGTGCAGGGGGTTGACTCGGCCTGGATCTTTCAAACTATCGTCAAGACAGGATCAATGGCTTTGGGAGCTTACATGGCATTCTCTCTTGGCTCAGATAATGGAGCCAAAGACATCTCTTTTGATGCTCCGATTTTGCTAAGACGAGAAAGACAATTACCCAGTAGCCTCCTGAGAAGCTACTAAGAGCTGTTCATCTTTAAGGTGTTACACAATCAGTCACAGGTTTGCTGAGGAGAAAACAGAAAAGGAACAGCTTCTGCCAGTGTTCCTAAAGAAGCAGGAGCTGACGGGCTCCCAACTGATGAAGTGGACAGGAAACACCCACTTCAAGCCCCTCCTGCCCCTGGTGCTTTATGGTGCACCTCCCAACAGTTCATGACAAGCCCTGCTTCTGAGGACACCGGAACCACCCAAAGGGGCTGTGGCTGGTGGCTTTGGGATAGCACAATCTAGAACATTCTACCATCACTGAAAGTTCTACCGGACAGCACTGTCCTAGATGCTTTTCTTGGTAACTCAGACTCACCCACTCACCATGCCCGCTACTGCTACAATGATCCATTGACCGGAACACTAATGGTCAAGTAGAAAAAAACAAGGACCTTCCAGCCCAAACTGATGTCTGCGTTGTCATCATCCCAGGCTGAGAATCACCCAGAGCCTACACATTGGAGCAACAGGATCTCTACTCTGAGAAGGCTTCCTTGGCCCTTCCCACAATAATATAGCATCGAAACCTCACTCCCAGCCCTGCTCCTGAGACGCTACATGTCATCAACCCTGTCATCAGTGTCTCATCAGGCTTGTCATCCATGTCCCCAGGTTTATGTCATGCCCACCCACCTCAGGCATCCGACTCATACCCCTGCCCGAGCTGGTACGCCGGCCCCGCACCCCAAACCGCTTATCTTCGAAGGTGACTCAACTCACCGACATGTTACCCCAAACCATTTTTTTTCTTGACTCCAAAAACGCTCCCCACTGCGGACGGACTTTCCTTCTGACTCAAAGCTGACGTTAGTGGTGCTATTTCTCAAAGCAAGGGCCTAGAGATGAGCCCACTTCTAAGGCAGAGTGCGGAACGTATGTCCCAGCAGCAGCTCCCAGAGGCGGGGGCTGCCATTCTTTCCAGTGCCAAGGTGCTGCTGCTGCTGCTGACTGCAATGGTGCACGCAAAACAATCAATCTGCACTTCTGGAGCGGCATCCAAAGGGGGAATTAACAGTCCCAGGCAGCCGCCTTCTTAAAAGCCTCCAAACCCACCATTCATACCAGGTCATGGCAGAGGGTCTAGCCTTCAGGAGACCTGCCCGATATATGCTAGTTAGAAATCAAACCCTGTGTCTACTGACTCTATGCGGCTTTCTGATGGAGGACGCTGGGAAGAAGAACCAAGATCACCGGAACAAGAAAAGAGGTAAAGCATTCCATACCGTTGGCCATGCCAAGCTGGAAGACGGCGTTCACCAGCACACCGCCTTTCCGGAAGTGGTCACTCATGTGCTCCAGCCAGCTGGCGTCCAGACTGCTCACTGTCTGGCCGTTCTTGGAGACCTGGAGGGGGATGGTGACGGGGTAGTATTGCAGACATTTTTGCTGGCTCCTTGGTCTGTTGAAAAAGGCGAAGATCTCCATTTCTGTTGGGATTCATAAAAAGGATGGAGAGAGAGAGAGAGAGAGAGAGAGAGAGAGAGAGAGAGAGGAGAGAGGTGTTAGCTCACAGAACCAATTTGCTAAAACTGGGTTCAGTGGGATCTCCCTGGAGGCTGAGAATGGTTATCATCTGCGAATCCCTGAGGCCACACTCTTGCCAGATAATAAACTCCATTTTCAGCAGTAACTTTCGGGGAGTAGGGCCTCAGAGCTTGTGTTCTGGATGGAGACTGCCGGCCTTTTGTTTTGAGACAGGGTCTTAGGCACTCCAGGCTGGACTCGAACTTGTTACATAGTCAAGGATGAACCCGCATTCAGGATTCTCCTGCCCGAGGCACCTGATGTACGGGGCTGCGTCACCACACTCAGCTTACATGGTTCTGGAGATGGAACCGAATTCCTGCACGTGAGGTAAATACGCTACATCCCTAGCTGGACCTGGGTTTAGAATCTGAACTGTAACGTGACTTGGAATCAGTTTGCAGTGTTAAGCATCTGGAAGGAGTATATTTCTAGAAATAAGTAAGAAATGAGTGTTTGTGAAGTAAATGTAAAAGTTAGTCATGAAAGGGGTGGGGAGGGAGATTCATAGAAAGAAAGAAAAAAAAAAAAAAAAACAACCACTTCTCTAATTCCAGGAACCTTTCTACATCCCCGAACTTGCTATTTATAAACTGCAGGAGAGTTTCCTGGGGCCAAACCCATAATACTCAATCAAGTACATCAAGCACATTGATATGTAAAAATAAATATGTTCCTGTAAATGGGGGTTCCTGCCTGGAGAAGCAGGTCAGTGCAATCAGCCAGGCGGGCCCTGGGTGTGAAACTTGGAGCTCTCCACTCTCTCATTTATAGCCCAGAAATCAATAAGCCCTAGCCGCCCGCCGCTGACTCGCACCTGCTGTCCGTGCTGCCAGCCGCGGTTAGCGGGAACCACTGCCAGGAGCAAATACCTGGAATTTCAATGTACACTGGAGAGTCTGTTTTCCACCATTCATTCAGTCGAGCTATCAGAGCTGGCCCAGCCTGGAAAGCCTTCTTGCACAAGCTGCTTAGGAAGATGCGCTGGCTGCCAAAACATCTTTTGGAGCGGTAAGAAAATCCCCACCATCTTTTATGCAGAGAACTTAAAGGCCATACACAGTGGCTGCCATGAGGGAGAAGCACAACCATACACATGTTCTGGACATGGGACAACACATGCACTTAAACCCTGGGATGAAGGATCCCAAATTTCAGGATTGTGCCATTTGGGTGTTACCTAAGTACTAGCCGGGGTGTGTGCAGTTACCACAGGGCAGCTGCGTCCTCATCAGGGACCCAGGCCCACTGGGTCAACATCACTTCAGACGTATCCGCTAAGGACAAGTCAACAGAAGTGCCCATCTGCTTGGACCAAAAGTCACTCCTGAGGCGCTCGTAGCCAGAGCTGTCCACAGGTCTGGTCCAGAGCACAGGCCCAATAGTCGGTTCCAGTTAGGCACAAGTGCAACAGGTGTAGCTGCTCAGAGCTGCTGCGCTGGAAGAAGGAAGTGGGAATTCGGTCATGGCCACAGCTGGTAGCACTTGAACACACAGAAGGACCATCTTCACTCACGGGTGCAATAGACCAATCTCCCGAAAGCGTCATGCAACAGAGAATGAGAAGTGAGAGGCTGTGGTGGGGGAGGGAGGGAGGGACTGCTGGGTAAGGTGGGAAGGGCCAGCACTATCTTTCTGGGCTCCATCCTTCCCAGCAGGCAGGGCTGCAGCCAGAAACAGAAGTACATTTTTCAGGAAGGAAAGGAGAACGCCATACAGAAGAATCAGCAGAAATGGGATACGGGGAGAGGCCTGAGCTCAGACACAACCATTTAGTCAGATCCACTCACGGGGACACCAGCCAAGAGAAACTACCCCCAAACCACGTGTTTCGATGCTCCCATGTCCCCCAAACTCTAACACATTTTGTATGTGACCAGGATTCTGAAGAGCCCCAGGTTTGTTTAAATTTTCTTTGCTGCTCTACCATGACCCCAGCTGGAAGCTTTTTCCAGATGTGGGAAAATCCCGGAGGAAGGCATTGTTTGTGAGAATGGCCGAAGGACTGGGCTGGCAGAGCAGGCAGAGAGCACCAGACTGTCTTCTTGCCCTGCTCTGTGACATGGGGGCCTCGCCACATCTCATTTGGAATTCTTATGCCCTCTAAGGTCCCTGTACTACGGTGGGTGCCTCACATGTTTATGACTGACATGAGAGGGATAGATGGAGAACACGGAGACCCGGGCTGGGGACTGGCCAAGCACGGCTAGGCGGACGCCATGCTATAGGCAAGTGGGCAAGAGAAGGTATGCTGTTCTGAGTGCCACACCAGGGCCCGAGGTGAGCTACAGTGCAGATGGAAGCCTGAAGCTTGTCTGCACTTATGGACCCAGAGAGCTGGAGCTTGTGAGTGAGCCACAGGGATGGTTGGATCTCAGTGTCCAAGGAGAGTTGTGGTTCGGAGGAAACAGAACTGAGTTGCATCTGAATTGTGGGCATCATAGGCCAGACTTGAGGCGATCAGCGCAACTAGAGTCAGGCAAGGCTGGATGGGGACTGCGAGCTTCTCAAGTTGTGGGCAGGGGGAACTGAGATGAACGACCTCCATTAACACAGGGCTGGTGGTGCTACGATGGGAGGGTCCAGCAAATCCCTGAGTCTGTAGAAGGCTGCTCATTTCTTGCAGGCACGGTGCCAGCACGGGGCACCTCTGAGCCAGCAGAGGCCACCTGACAGGGCAGCAAAGGAAAGAAAGCGGTGCACACAGAGGCACAACCGATGGTAGTCAGCTCGCTAGCAGCCCTGCAGACCCAGGAGACACCAGGGGTACCCTCCCACCATACCTGATGCTTTTAACTTCCACAGGGGGTTCAGGTGCATCTCTCAGAATCCCTGACAGTGAGTGGCAGAGCCTAGAGTCTTTTGATCCTCACAAACCCTGGGCTTATGCCCCTATCTAGTAAGAGGTTCATTTACCAGAATACAAAGTAAGAGCTGGTGGCCACAGTTGGGGACGTTTGTTCATGGACGAGGTGGGAGCCTGGCAGCAATTGACTCAGGTGGAGGAGGTAGAGTGTCAAGGTCTAAGGGCCTCCATGAGCTCCGGGAAGGAAAACACACAGCACAAAAGCTTCAGGCCCCAAATCTGACTGCCTGGCACCTCATACCTGCTCTGGCTGGCACACCCAAGTGGCTCTTGCTTCTTGATCAAAGGTGTTGTAAGGGGTACTGGGGTGTATTAAACAGTGGCCTCATATCAGGTCCTCAGGAAGTCCCCAGACAAGAAATCCAATTAATGACCAAGAAGATCGAAAAGGGTATAACATCTGGACCCCATGCAGGGGTGGGATCAGTCCACCTGGTCTCCCTGTACACCTGGAGCCCATGCAGGGGTGGGGTCAGCGCACCTGGTCTCCCTGTACACCTGGAGCCCATGCAGGGGTGGGGTCAGTGCACCTGGTCTCCCTGTACACCTGGAGCCCATGCAGGGGTGGGGTCAGCGCACCTGGTCTCCCTGTACACCTGGACCCCATGCAGGGGTGGGGTCAGTCCACCTTGTCTCCCTGTACACCTGGAGCCCATGCAGGGGTGGAATCAGCCCACCTGCTCTCCCTGTAATAACTGCATCAAGGTGCAGGGATGGCCTCAGCCTAGCTATTTTCCCTAGCTCCTGGAAGCCCACTGTGAACTGTCCTGACTGGACCCACTGCTAGCTGCTTCCTACACAGGAAGCAAATCAACAGAGGAAGAGCAGGGGCAAGGAGGGAGGCAACCTCTGGAATCTTTTAAATTGTCTTGCTATGATTGCAGACCTGTTGGAAAAGAGGCTTAAACATTTCAAGTTCCTTAGGGGCTGGGGCTGGGGCTAGAGCTGGGCTGAGAGAAAGGCAGGCAGAGAGCTGAGCAGAGTATGGTGAAGCTGGGGTTGGGGGCTTTGTGCATGTTTTCAGGGCAGGGCAGTGAACAGATGCCCCAGGGGAGGAAACAGCTAAACTCCCTAGGGAAGGGCTCAGGAGAGAAGCTGGGGTCATGGAAGGACTTTGACCTGTGGAGACAGGGTCCTTGGATGTCCAGCCTTCAGGAAGGGAACTTTCCTTATCTGTGAGCCGGGAGTCAGAGTAGCATCTCCTGTCATAGTTGTGGTGAGGGTAATTGAGATAACACCTGGAGAAAACTGGACCAAGGCCCTCCACTGTGTCTACCAACGGATTTTAGAGCTGGAGAGGGAAGGAGAGTGCTGTGACTGCTTACCAGGCAGGGTGGGGGCTGTGTGTGCAGAGAGCTGCCTACGTGGGGAGTCTAAAATGGGCTTTGTGGACCAAGCCCCCCAGCTGGAAACCCTCTTCCCACCGACTGTTGGACTGAGGCCTCCATGACACATTAACCCACCAGTGCTCAAAGGGTTTAATTTTGCAGAAGAGGACAAGGACCCCAGGAAATGGAGGCTGCAGGCCAAAGTACTCTGGGCATCATGGGAGGGCTTGGGTCCAATCTTCAGCCATAGTAGAGCCTGGGCAATGGAGAGAAGCAAGGAGTCCCAGAGCAGAAAACGGTACTGGACATCTGGGAAGGGTCCTAGGAAAGGCCTCTCAGGGTTAAAGGTCAAAAGAGAACCTTCTAGAGGTCTAGGCAAAAGGTGGATTCTGGAACACAGGATCCATACTCCTAACAAAGTCTTGGGACTTATTGTCTCATTTTTTTTTTCTTCTTAAAATCAGGATTCTGTAAGGGGTGGCACAGTGCAGCCAGGGCCCCGAATTGACAAGAGGCCAATTTCAAGCACTATCTAAGACAGCAGAAATGGTCACTGGGGACTTGATACAGAAAGGACTAAACAGATACCCTAATGTGGCTTTGTGATATTCTATTCACATGGGCAAGCTAGCAGCATGTATCTGGACAAGACTACCACCTAGCTAGAAGGGGGACACAGACATTGGTTTCTTACCCATGGTGCTGCTTGTCTCCCATGGCTGCTATCCCTTCCTCCTGGGTTTCATGCCTGACCTGGGCCCTCATCTTCCACATGGGTCCACAGTCACTCTCCTTCCAGAATTTAGCATGCTCAGTCCCCAGCCCCAAGATGGAGCTTCCCAGGACCCTCATACTAGGTTTAAACCTGAGCTACCATCAGGGTGAGACAGAAGTCTACCTCAGTGAAATAAAAAAATAAATCATTTCGGTAGCTCTAAACCAAAGACCAAGGTCTTGAATAAACGACAGCTCTACTATATCTCAGAATTGAGGCACCCAACACCCCGTCAGGGAAACCCTGCCATTAGGTGTCGGATATGACCATCCCATAATTTTCCCAAGAAGTACTGACATAGCAAATAAATAAATAAATAAATAAAATAAGATCAACTCACAGCCCCCATTCTCCAAGAACCCGTATCTCTTGCAAGAGGCTAATTTCAAGCACTAGCTAAGACAGCAGAAATGGGGACTTGATACAGAAAGGACTAAGCAGATGCCCTAATGTGGCTTTGTGGGTATTTCTGCTGTCGAGCAACTCACGGTCACCTTTCAAACGCCAGAGATGCCCCGTTGCTAACATAAGGAGGACCTCACGCGATGGATGCATCTTCCAGGCAAAAGTAGAGAAAAGAAGACAACGAAAGTTACAGAAGGCTTTGGGAAGTCTGTCCATTCTATTACACTGGAAAGACCAAGTAGAGAGGTGGTGTGGGTGGTGTCAGCCCTATGCCGGGGGTGCCAGCTGCCAGCCGGAAGTGGTAGGAGAGCTCACCTGACTGCTAAGAGTGCATGGAGAATAGAGAGATGGCCCCTTTAGAAGACAGCATAGAGCCTGGTAACTGGGAAGTTATCTGTTATGGCTGGGTTGCTATGTGACATCATCAAGGCAAATGGCCACTAGCACTGACAGGGAAGACCCACAGTGGTGACAAAGCGCTTTCTCCAAGGTGCCCATCTGTCAACTGTCCGTGCTTCTTGCAATCAGGATGCTTCCATCCGAGCAGGCAGAAGCAGGACTCTTGCATGGTACCCCCTACCCCTCACCTCCATCCCACCCCGGCTTTCTCAACCCCTTGTTCAGGCAGACATTCAGAAGCACAATGTCCAAGCTCACTGGAGCAGAGTGGTTCACACTCTCTGGGTGGGTGTGAGGGTGGAGAAGTTCCTGGAGACCCGGGAGCACTGAATGAGACTATTTCATCTAGGACCCACTTTTGGAGTCCCCTGCAAATCCGTTTCGTTGGACTCTGCTCACCCCACACGGTCCGCAGCTGCAGTGGTGAACAGCTGTGGCCCAGCAAGCCACTGGGTAGACTTTCTCTTGTCTGATGTACTGCGGTGTCTACATACTAATTTCATTTCCCTTCCCCTGAGAGGCCCCGGTTAATACTAAAAAGCCCGTTAGCCTCTCTTTAAGCCGGTCGGAACTGGCATTGACACTTACTCCTGGAGGGCAGCTCTTCAGGCCCATTGGAGGGGTCACCCTCCGAGCTACCCAGTGCTGGCCTCAAACCCTGCAGTGGAAACTCGACAGCCTCATTCTCTTCTGAGGGAGAGGGAATGCCAGGCTGCTGGGCACCGGGCGCCTCCCCTGCGGATCCCGGGTTGGGCTCTGGTCTCTGGTTCACTCCCGCAGCAGCATCGTCCACATCTGCAGCCTTTGGGGTCTCACTTTCCAAAGATGGCCGGTCCCCAAAGGTGTTCTTCCCATCCCTGGCACCTTCGCCACTGTTGGCGACAGGCAGGAAGCGCGTGCTGCCTGCCAAGCTCACAGAGGTCTGGTACTGAGGCACCACACTAACGAACTTCAGGCCACGACTCGCAGCCTCCTGTACCTGGGAGACAGAAGAGACAAAGCAAAGTCTGTAAACGGGACACAGCCACGCACCGAGACCACTGAGCATTCCCAGTATCAACACAAGCTGCAGAGGCCTGAATGGGCAAGTCAGGCCTGGTGGGTCTCATTGTTGGAAACACTGAGGCATTTGGTTATTTACTGAAGCCCCCCCGCCGTGTGTGTGTGTGTGTGTGTGTGTGTGTGTGTGTGTGTGTGTGTATGTGTGTGTGTATTGTGTGTGTACAAAGGCATATGTGTGCACTTGAGGGCAATATGAAGTATCTTCCCGTGATTGCTTTCCATCTATAATTGTGAAAGAGAATCTCTCAATGAAACTCATCTATTTGCTTAGGTCGATTGACCAATGAGCTCCAGAGAGCCACAGCCCTGGGGACCTGCCGGTGTCTCCACCCAGCACCCAGCAGGAGAATCACAGCATGAATTCATTGCCTTGCTCCCTTTTAACTTGGGTTCGGGGAAGCCCAACTCAGGGCCTCAGGCTTCTGTGGAAGGCGCTTTACCAGCTGAGCAGCTCCCTGACTGTTTTCATTTTTTATGAGTTTGGGAAAAGGATCTGAAAGGATCTAAGCTCAGATGAACAGAATTTGAAGGAGGAAGTCCACATGGTGACAGTTTATATTTTTCTCCCCCACTGCCCGCTTCCCGCCCAGGAGGCTGGAGTGCTCAGCACGCCTGACTGCTGGTCGCAGCACATGACCGTAAGAGCCTCCTTTTGTAGGAAGGACTTAGGACCTAGGTGGAGAATCTCATGGCGTCCTTGCCAGTGCTGCCTGCCCTCAGGCCTAAAGGAAGCCATGGAACCTTCAGCACCCTGACCCACAGCTAATACTAGGCCTTAGATCCCACGGTACATCTCATCTCATGCAAGGAACCAGGAAGCTATTCCCTCTCACTCGCTGAGCTCCAAAGGGGATCATGGACATCTATCTAATCTACAAGGTATCTTGTGACACAGGAACTCTCCATGAAAACAGCCCCAGGCGGATGAATTTAGTAGGAAGGACACTGAAAGAAAAACCGGAAGTAATAGTGTAATGAAACCAAGCATATCAGCCAAAACCAGGAGGTGGTCTTCCAGAGATTTCCCTGGCAAGGATGGGACCATGGGGCCAATGAGTAAGGAGGAGAGAGAGCCTCGGAGCCACTAACGGATAAGTGGATGATGTCAGGAACCCTCAAGGCTTCTGCAGTGCTCAGCTATAATCAGGAATCAGCAAAAAGCACCAGAATGGAGCTACTGGAGAAGGGACCTCTGCAGCCCTCCTCAGACCGACTATCCTATGTTGTTATACCATGTCATCTTGGTTCCACACAGAAAACAAGATCTACAGCAGTTGCAGATGTACACGCCAGTCTTTTGATGAAGCTAGCCTGAACCGGAGAAAATGCTAGCCATAGTAGCCTTGGGCTGTTAGTCAGCTTTCTGTTACTATGGGCAAAACCTGAGGGGAACAGCCTCAGGAAGAAACACAACTGGACCTTAGCTGGGGCTTTAGTCCTTCGTGGCAGTGCAGAGCAGCTCGTCACTAGCTGGGGAGGGAGGGGGAGGCAGAGGCGGGGGGACAGACAGACAGACAGACAGAGACACAGAAGGAACACCTGCACTCCTTACCTTTCTTTGCACCCTATTCCTTATTCTACCCAGGTCCCCAGCCCATCCAGCAGTGTTACCCACAATCACAGCTGTACTGGAAAGAACCCCTCAATACCCCCCTCAGACTCACACACACACACACACACACACACACACACACACACACACACACCCACACATGTGCTCTCTCTCTCTCTCTCTCTCTCTCTCTCTCTCTCTCTCTCTCTCTCACACTCACACACACACTCTACCATCAGCTAGGTACTCCTTGGTTCAACCGAAACCAACCCTCACCACTGTGCATGTGCACCGGCCTGCTGCTGGCACAGACTCCTCTACAAAGTTGTGTCATGAGAAAGAGGGAGGGGGAAGCCCCAGAGTCCCTCCTTTCTGTTATTAATCTATGATTGATAATATTGTGGAAAGCTTCTGAGAAATACCACGATGCTGTAAAAGAAGAGAGTGAGGAGGTGACTCCATTAAACACCCTTCAGCTAAGGAACATGGCTCCCCTCAAAGCGTAGCTCTCAGCTTCTGGGCATAATAGGCGGAGGAGAGCGGCTTCGTTTGAGAGGTTGGGCATCCCTCACATGAAGGGAGCAGACATCCCCACAGAGAACACAGCCCCTTCCTTCATGGAGGTTTATAGTGGAGCCACGGCAATGGCAGGGCTTGGAGGCATCAGAAAGACTGAGCTGGGAGCCCCGGACCTGATCCTCAGGGGTGTGGAAACCATGATGGCTGGTATGAGCTTTCAGAGCCTCGGTGTCATCTATGAGCAGAAACACCAAGAGTCTCTCACAGCAGAGAGCATATGGGAAAAGCACGTCAGGGCCTAGCAAAGGCAGTAGCATCGGCCATGATTCCTGGACTCCTCTGTCAGTCTGGACCTTTGGCGGCCACAGACTGCTAGGGCCACCAGGTAGAGAGAGAGAGGTTCCAAACTCAGTCCATGCTTGTTCAGACCCTACCTCAGACCCTTGTGCCCTGAGCTACTCTGTACTGAATTTATTCTCTCAGCCAGTGTTCTCAAAGCGAGGTACCTGGGCGCCAGTGTCCCCTGGGAACTTCTGAGCAATGCGGATTCTCAGATACCTTAGACCTACTGAGTCAGCCATTTTGAGCTGAGCTCTGTAGTTCAGGGTTCTGTCTGGGATATCCTGGTGTCTGCATGCTGGAGGGCCGTCTGCAGCAGGCCTGGGGTGTTCTGCACTGTTATGTCTGCAGTAATGGGGTCTGGTGGGCAGCCACGCTTAATGCATTCCTGCAGGTGTGTGAACACCTGTAAGGCACGAGCGTGCTTGTTCTTCCACTTTCATTTCTCTCTCTCGGAAAGTCGTCTGACCAAGTCTCTAGCCAAACAACAGAGTCCTGTCTGTTTCTCGTTTATTTGTTCTTTCAACACCTTCCCAGAACAAGTCTCAAACAGCTTAATAATGGAGGGCATTGCCCCACTTTCTCCAGGGTGACTCTAGTCATGATGGTATCAGCACTGATCATGCTGACCATCCCCACATTCGTGCCTTTACCGCTAACTGCTGGGCCTCTGAGTCTGGAGACTTGGTCTCCCCTTCCTCGGCTCCTCCCTTCCCTATCTACCTACACATGCATTCAACCACATCCTGCCAGATCCATCCCTCACCACGCTGCACACGGCCAAGGTCACCTTACTTCACCCCTATGGCTGGACACCATGAGGACATCACGCCTTGCCACAGTCTCCAAGAGCCTGAGGTTGAATCAGTTTGAAGACAAAGTTGTGAGTAACTGTGGAGCTTCTAGACTAGCACGTGCACGGTCACAACCGTGACGAAGCAAAACAGCAATTAACACTGTCTAGCTCCTTTACAGAGTGCGTCTGCAGCATTCTATAAGGCCTCCAAAACAGCCCCTTCCAGCAGACGAAGCCTGTCAGACTTCCCGGAGCTCAGAAGCAACGCTAAACTCACCCTGAACACCCTGAGTCTGGACAGAAGTCTTCCCCTGACACAGCACAGCCTCTGACGCCACGAGACGCCAGTCTAACTCCACATACAACCGCACCAGTCCCATCCTCACCTCTGCTGTCTTCGGGTATCAAGAGCTAAGCACTGCCATTTGGATTGAGCCAAGACTTAATCCAACACTTTCTATAAGTTAGAAGAATCTCCATGGTAACAGAATCAGGATGTCAGAGAAAAGAGATCTTTTGAAATTTAATTATATAAGTCTCAATTTATTGAAAAAAAATCAATGTCGGTTACATAGTCAAGGAATAATTTTCATTACGTGCACGCACACACGCATGCACGACATTCCAGGGACATCTTAGATGAACTGGCGGTTGCTCGGTTTTAGAATGGGTATCTGTATTTAGAGAACATACACCAGCCACAGTGAAGCCATTGAGAACTGGGACGTGGGTCAAGTTCACTGCATAAGTCGTAACAGCTGTGCATAACATGGGACTGTTATCACGAAGCTTCTGCTCTCACACAAGATCAATGGGACACACCACGCAGAGCCACAGGCGAAGGTCAGAGACGATTTCAAGGCTGTTGTCTGAACCCAACGAGAGAGCTGCCACAGTTAATTCTGTCACCCTGTGTATCCTATGGAGATCAGTTGTTTGGTAAAATATTATGCTAACTCAAACGTTGCTAAAACGGTAATTCAAAGGTTATGATTGATATGTACAACTGGCTGACTTTATTCCATAAAGGAAGCCAGTTCTACAAAGTAACGGGCCTCAACCAATCAGCTGGAGAATTTGTGGCCCTGTGCCCTATACCCTAACACCAGGACTAGGGAGGGGCTGGGTGAGGCTAAAGGGTCTGTCCAGATAACAAACTCATCACCCTGTGTTGAGAAAGGCTCCAGACTGTTCAAGGGAAGTTACAGCTGTAGCTGGTTGATTAATTTTTAACAAATTATTGTAGTATCTATCTTTATGTTGAGCCCGATGAATGTCTGTAAATCATCAGCTAATTAACACTGAAAATTAAAAGTTACCGCTTCAAAAAACATTAAAGACCGTTTTTTTATCCAGTATAACAGCTACTGGCCATATGTGTCTGTAAAATTAATTAAAATGAAAGCATTCAATTCCTTAGTCATCACTAGTGACAACCCTACTAGTTGGAACATATCTACCTGGTATACTACTGCTATCAAGCGTGATACAGCATATAAAATGGGGGCTTGGAGAAGAGGCTCGGTGGTTAAGAGTATATGCTGCTCCCAGAGGTGACTAGAGTGTGGTTCCCAGCACCCACACCTGAAATGACACAATGATACACTGTGGTCTTCTGGCGTCTGCAGGCCCCTGCACTCACGTATACACCCCCACATTAATTTTATATTTAAAATCACAAAAAGATGGAAAGAGTCTGAGGCATATAATACACCCCCAAATGCACCTTAAAGAGAGGCTACTGTCCACTCTAGTCCTCCTCGTAATCCACGGGTCCCTGTTGGGCACCACAATACACACCCTAAGTCTTCAGGCAGAGCCATGAGCTGTGCATGTCAGGACTGGGCATGAAACCCGCTGTTGGGCTGCACAGCTTCCGTGAGTCTTCACGGAGAATTTTTATCACACGCACACAGTCCTTCCCACTTTTGTCACTGATGCGGCTTTCCGAAAAGGCAGCCTCAAAATAACAAGAACTTGAGCTCTCATCTGAAGCTGCCCGTAGGGATTTATTAGCACTTAGCTTCCTAACAGAGTGCTTTGCCAGGCACTCCTGCATGCACTCGAGCAGGCCACGAGGAAGAACCAGAACCAGAGATGCGTGGTATGGTAGTGGTGGTGGTGGGTGATGTTATTGTTGTTGTTGTTTTGGTGGTGTTGGTGGGTGGTGAGTGGTAGTGGTGGTCATGGTGATGTTGTTGTTGGTGGTGGTGGTGGTGGGCCTGGTGGTGTGGGATGATGATAATGATGATGATGATGATGATGATGATGATGATGATGAGGACGACGACGACGACGATGACGATGTTGGTGGTGGTGGTGGGTGGTGAGTGGTAGTGGTGGTCATGGTGATGTTGTTGTTGTTGTTGGTGGTGGTGGTGGTGGGTGATGGCGGTAGTGGTGGTCCTGGTGGTGTGGTAGTGATGATAATGATGATGATGGTGGTGGTGGTGGTGGTGGTGGTGGTGGTGATAGTCGTGGTGATGGTGGTGGTAGTGGTGGGTGGTGAGTGGTAGTGGTGGTCATGGTGATTGATGTTGGTGGTAGTGGTGGTGATATTGTTGTTGGTGGTGATGGTCATTGTAGTGGTCCTGGTGGTGTGGTAGTGGTAGATGATGTTGGTGGTGGTGGTGTTGGTGGTGGTGGTGGTATTTTCTTGATGACCCAAACTTCCAGGAATAGAATCTCAGGCAAACAGCCTGAAGACCTAAGCTTTGGACCTAACATTGCATCTTACTGCTTACTCCTCAAGTCAGCTCATCGTCTCTAACGTGGGAATAGTAATGCTCACTTACCCATTCATTCCATCAATCATCTTACTCCTACCACGAATCCATACTACAATGGATGGAACTAGGTCTTAGGGGAACAAAAGTGGCACTACTCTTCCATCATGGTTGCCAAATCATCACTACTCTACCATTCTGTGCACCACATCACCTGAGAAACCCTACAGAGTTAACCTTTCCGTTCTTCTTGAACCACTGATACTCAATGTGAGGTGCCCCCTGCTAGTTCGGAGATCCCTAGGGGCCTGCATTCGATCCTCTGCTAGTAAGGGTGAGCAGGGAGAAAGCAGGAGGCAATGCTGTGGTAGCTCAGCCAACCAAGTCTCCTTAAAAAGAAAGGAAGGGGCTAGTGAGACTGCTCAGTGGTCAAACGTGGGAGGCAGGTTTGGTTCTATGTACGCAGATGCTAAAACCTGAACCCCGAGATCTGTTTCCGGTCCAGAGGAGTGCATATGTACTAGCCGTAGTTGCATAAACCTTGCTCCAAAATTTAAAGTTGATTGGTTCATTTAAAAGGCCAGACAGCCAATAACTGGGCAGAAGAAAAATAGGCAGAGTTAAGGTTTCTGGGCTTAGGGCCAGACGGGGAGGCACACAAGAGCTTCCACACTGTGTTGTGGGTAGACCAAGAGCTTGGCTTAGTCCTGGAGCAGCCCTGCCAGAAAATGTCTTTCACCCCACTCCACCTCCCACTTCTTATCCATGGCAAATTTCTTCATACAGCAGAAAAACATGACCGCTGCCAACGTACCACTTTGTCTGCCAATAGCTTAGACACCAGAGACAGAAATCGTAAACTTCCTGTTACCCACAGGGAAATTCCACAGGGCCTTGGCATACTTGGTTCATGTACAACACAACCCCTACATCAGGGCTCAGGAAAAATGGCAGAAGATTCGAGGGCCAAAAGACCAGGGCGCCTGCTCTGGTCTCGGCATGACAGAGATGCTACACGTAAACACAACTGTTTTTAAATGCGACCTGCATTATCCCAACACTAGTCCACACACAACACAAATAGGGGAGATCTCACAAGCCTCCAGCCCAAGATAAAAGGCTACAGGAAATTAATAGCTGCTAGAGAGGGAGACTCCATCCTCAAAGAGGAGTCCAACGGGGCATCCAATCTCAAACGGTCAGCTCTGAACACCTAAGCTGGCACACTAAAGAGAGGTGTAGGTGTGTGTGTGTGTGTGTGTGTGTGTGTGTGTGTGTGTGTGAGTGTGCACAGTTATAAATGTAGGATGGAGTAGGAGAGATATGGGAAAGGGAGTATAAATTATATATAGTACTCATGAATGGAACTGTCAAAAAATTAGACTTTTAAATAAAAAAAAAGAATCTCAGAGAAAAACTCTGGACAGGCTTAGGTCAGGTGTCCACCTCCAGGGCAACCAGCGCTGGCCAGGTTTCAGGGTGGTTACCAAGGAAATCACAAAGCTGAATAAAGTGATTCTCAAGAAACAGTTACAAGGCAGACAAGATAGACTTGGATATTTTTCCTGTATACATCATGTGATAAGAAGTAAAGCCTGCAGCTTGTTCATGACAAACTTATGGAAACATGAACATAAGAGGCACATGCTACAAAAGACAACTGATATTTGGGACAAACAAAGCTGATACTAAATTGGTATCCAGCACATTGACATATTTTTGGTCAGAACTGTTTCTGCCCCGTTACTCTAGGGAGTGACTTGCCTGGCATAGACGGAGCATTTATCTGCTTCCCAGAGAATGTGCACATCTCCACCAGGTCTGCTCCAGACATTATAAACACCCTCTGGAACCCAGCTCCTCCCTGCCAACTCGGCCACCACCTCTGACACTCCCACTAGTCTAGCGCTCGCCCCTCAGAGCTTGGCCATCTCCAGAGCTGAGCAAACATGTGGTTGAATCAAATATGCACCATGCTTTAGTTCGTTTCTTCTGTCTGGATCGCAGTGGTGTAACACCTTCCCCCACAGCCGGAATCTATGCACACAGAAATGGTCTGGAGCTGGTCACAGTGAACGACTGAGGAAGGATCAGAACCTATGCAGGAAGAGCAGACACTGATCCATTCTCTCAATCCTTTCTCCCATTGTCCTGATTTCATTTCATTTTCATTCTGTTGCTGTGGCCCAGGTCCCAGTCCAATACTGAGGAGAGGTCAAGCCTTGAGCCAGCCTGAAGCTTAAAGAGCTAACCGCACCACAGCCGAGAACGGAGAGAGAATAAATGCCTGCACTTAGCTCACTTCCTCACGTGCAGTCCAGGAGCGGAAGCCCAGGGAAGGGTTCCCTCCATGTAAGTTTACGTAACTAAGATGTCTTCCTCCTTCTGTAGACTCGTCCACAGGACAACTTGATCTGGATAATCCCCCACTAGGATTCAATTTTCAGGTGTTTCTACATTGTATTGAGTTGATGACCAAAACAAACTATCATATACATGCATTTCCTTTTAATACCCATGCTGCAGATTTGAAAACTGAGGCAGAGAGAGATGGGCAACTTGACCAATGTCATCTCGCAATTAGTAAAGGGCAAATCAGAGTGAAATCCAGGCAGCCGGGCTGCAGAGCCCAGGGGGCTCTCAGTAGGGCTCATTGGCATTTTGATTTACCATATGCACTTAAATTACCATTAACCTCCACTGTGTTCTGTACTACGGAGTATCTGGGCTGGCTCTGAATGGGTCTAGAGTATTTAGAATGTGGACCTGTACTCTATGGTGTGGTAGCATGGCTTTCTAGCAGTAGGAAGACCATCGAGACTAAGTCAGGAAGCAGGCTGTGCCGCAGGGTGAGGTGAGCAGGTGGCAGGTGGTAATGGGTGAGCAGACGGAAGGCCCAGGAAAGAGCTGAAGTCACAGTTCAGTACCTTCTCAAGAGCCATGCTCAACAGGGAAAGGGTGCAAGAAGTACATGGATGATGGGGGCGGGCAGGATTTGATAACATGGAGACATTTCTCCGTACTCTATGTTAAACGGCTGTTTGCCATAGCCCATAGCAATTAACGATGCTAGGATTGAGATCAGTAGTTAAGAGCACGTGTTGCTCTTGCAGAGGCCCGAGCATCAATTCCCAGAACCCACATGATGGTTTATAACCACCTGTAAGGCCAATCACAGAGGGTCTGAAATCTTCTGACCACCTTGGGCACTAGGTATATAGATGGTGCACATACATGTGTTGTGTGCACACGCACACACACACAGACATGCACACATACTCATACATAGACACACATGCATACACACATATTCGCGTACATATGCATGCATGTGTGCACGTACACATACAAAACACTTTAAAAAGATTTTTTTTAATGATGCTAGCATGTCAGGAATGTGCTGGAATGTGCCAAGAAAACTCACCACGGGGTTAAACACCCCCGGGAGAGAAGGCCCAAGGAGCTATTTCGAAAGATACACAGACAACTGAGCTCTCTCGTCCTTGCCTAGCACCCCATCCTCCTCTTCCACCATGTTCCTGCTATGATATCCATTTTCCTCTTCTCTCCAGGTCCCTCCCACGATGGTCACATCACTTTCTTCCATCCAAGGCCCTAAGGAAGGCCAAAGCTCCTACCTAACATACAGGCAGATCTGTAGACAGGCATTTTAGACTTCTTAGGGCCTACTTTCCTCTACACAATGCATCTACCCTCATAGCCAGAGATGGTATTACAGGCAGCCATGGTGACCTTCTAGTCACCCTCAAGGACTTCTCTGTAAGCCTTCCCAATTGTTATTACTGTGTTCAGTTTATATTTGAAAGAAAAGGGCCTTATTGGACTAAAAAGGGGAAGTGCAGAGAAAATATCTTGCGTCTGTCAGGATGTAACACCTGTCAATGATAAATGTGATGGCCTATGGCTTAGGCAGGAAATGGAGGGTGGGACATCAGCAGATCAAAAGGATTCTGGGAAGATGCCGGGTGCTGGAGATTTGCCAGTGAAGATGTGAGGAGTACAGACACAGGTGCTTGAGCATAGGTAACCAGCCGTGTGGCAGAATGTAGATCAGAACAGACGGGTTACAGGTTATTTTAAACTACGATCCAGTCAGAGAAGAGCCCAGCTATACGGCCAAGGTATCTGTAAACACATTTTGGGTCTGAGTCTTATTTCTGGCAGAATGGGGTTAGGAGGAAGAACGACTTAATTTTTTCCATGTGGCATCCTATGTTGGGCGCCAAAATGTTGTGGTAACTATTCCTTGGGAGTTTCTTACCCCGCTTTGACTATATAGTTTATATCTATAATAAACCTAAAAGCACTAGAGCTGGGTAGATATCAAACCTTCATGCTATTTTGTCTACTTCCCTGTCAATAACGCCCAATATCACTTGCCATGTTTCACCTGGGCTACCGCTCCTCCAACAGGCCAGCCCTGGCGGCCATGCACTCAGAATCCACCTATCCCATGGCCACGTCTTTCTCCTTCCTCTCTATAGCCTGGTTCCTGTCTATGCCAAGCCCAGGAATCTTTGACCCTGCCTCCCTCTCTTGTGACTAGCTGTAGGCATCTTTACTAACCAAGCGAGGATAATTAAGAGGGCAAGGTTTACACAACAAAAGCTGGCACATGTGAGGATCTGCTCTTCTTAGAGCAACCATATCTTGGGATATGGTATTTAGCATCTGAATATATAGCAGTACTAAACCAACCCAGCAGACTTCCCTGTTCGCCTACATCAGTGTGTCCTTGGCCACTTATAAACCCACCTACAGGGATGGTCATTCTCCTTCCTGTAGTAGCTCTTCCTATACTGCAGAGTAAAGGTCAGCCTATCCCTAGAAGTATATGGTTCGAATGGCAAGTACTTTCCTCACAGTGGTGAGGTCCCAGGTT
This sequence comes from Rattus rattus, assembly GCF_011064425.1. NCBI lineage: Eukaryota > Metazoa > Chordata > Mammalia > Rodentia > Muridae > Rattus > Rattus rattus. The sequence goes on along the minus strand of NC_046157.1, from coordinate 79,876,648 downwards.
CAATCCTCAAAACCAGAACAAGACAACTGAAAGAAGAAAAGAAACCAACAAGCAGTGGTAAGGGGAAGTGGACCCTGCCCACACCTCATCAAGTGGCTCTGCTTCCAAACGAGAAACCTACACACAGCCACCCTGTGACCTCTACATTGCCACCTCCCACAGGCCCTTTCGGGTCCTACTGCCCATCCCCTCTCTGACAGGCTACCTCCCTGAAGTGCTTCTCCCTAGCTTCACCGGCCTTTCAGCTGTTTTTATTCCTTTACAACCACCAATTCACAGCGCTCACATCAGCTATGGTGGTCTGTGTGAGGGGAAAGTGGCTTGCGTTTAACTCCCCAATAGTCTCCAATTGCTGACTTCACTCTGCAGAGCCAGGCCCTTTAACCCTCCAGAACTGGGGCTTGTCCACATCTCAGGCTGTGTCCCAGCCTTGTTCATTCCGACTAGCCTCATGAACCCTGGTTTTCATGCCTTTCAAAGCCTGTTCCTCTTGAAGAGGGCTCAGCACTTGCACAGTCCTCCATCTTGGAAACTGCTCCCCACAGGGTTCCAATGACTGTTTATCAACCGAACTAAAAGCCCATGGAGACCGCAGCTTGGCCTTTTGTGTTCTCTGCTATGTCCCAGCACCTGGACATGTACGTGTAACAAGTACGCATACGTTGGCTTACCAATAAATAAGAGTCTTATCATTAGGGGGAAGCCAAGGCAGGGACTTACTAAGCTCGTCACATCACATCTGTCAAGAACAGAGAGATACAAATGCACGCAGACCTATCTTACTTGCTGTCAGCGAGCTTTCTCCTCTCTTAGGATGTTCATGAGAATAGGGGCTGGTGCCATCCACAATGGGCTGAAACTTCAATTAACAATCAAGACAAGCTCAGAAACCCACACGATCTAGCTAATTCCTCTCCTCCTAGGTGATTCTAGGTTTTGTCAAGGTGACAGTGAAAGCTGATCACCGTGGAGACTGGGCTGGTTAGGGGGGTGTGTGTGTGTGTGTGTGTGTGTGTGTGTGTGTGTGTGTGTGTGTACTTGACACAGATAGTAACACCTAGGAAGAGGAAACCTCAATGGAGAATAGGTCTTCATCAGACGCCTGCAAGTCTTTAGGGGATTTTGATTAATTATTATTGGCGTGGATGGCGCCATCTCTGTGCCAAGAGTGGCCCATGGCTGTGAGAAAAAGCAAACCGATTGGGCCATGGAGGAAGATAGGAGTGGCCTAGGGTGGTGGTGCACGCCAGTGCCAGTAAGCAGTGATCCTCCTCTGTTTCAGTGCCTGGTCTGATAGCTCTCTGTGAGGGCCTGTGACTGGGACAGGTAAACAAAAGGCACATTTCCTCCCCTAAGTTGGCTTTTCTCAACATTTATCACAGCAATAGAAAGTCAACTAAAATAGAGGGCAGACGACAAAAAATGTCCATTTGAGATGCTGAAAACCTACATAGTGTTGGTTACTCCTAGCTTCTTTCTCTGGTTTTTGGAAACCAAATCTTTGTAGTGCAGGCTGACCTATAACTTACTAAAGTGGTCCAGGCTAGCCTTTAACTCAAAATCCTCTTGCTTCTGCTTTTGCAAGTGCTGGGGTTACAGGTGTGCGATAGCACCCCAGGCTATTGCTGTCATCCTCACAGCAAAGGGACCTCAGACCCAGAGTAACCCCAGAAGCTTCAAGGCTCAAGGGCGCACATCTCAAGACAGCGTTATTAAGAAAATGAAGCACCATGTTACCCCAGGGTTCTAATCATCGTTCACAACTCAAGTCGGCCTTCCCCTCAAGAAGGCTCCCTGTTAGCCTGGGTACTTACTGTCAGGGCGAGCAGCTTCCCAACCTGGGCCTTTGTGTAGCTGAGGCAACATATTCGCTTAAATACCCGCAAACAGGCAGTCAGCCAGCACCAGGAGCTGCCGAGTCAGCAGCTCCGGTTTTATACTTCGGTAACACCAGTGACCCCGAGACTACAAGCTGGGGGGGGGGTCTCTGAATATCAGGGGCTGATTAGAACTCCAGGGGATTTTCTAGAAATCTATCTTTAGAGTCTTGATGGAAGTCAAAGCTCAGCAGTGAGGCGAGTGAGTGAGGCGAGCGACAGAGTTCGGAGAGTGTGAGCGTGAGCAGATGTTTGCCTTTACACCTCACTTTAATACCCAGCACCCAGCGCTCCCTGACTTACACGGGCTTCCATGACGTTACTCAAAGGCACTTTAACAAAATGGTGGGACTCTGCAGTTGGGCAGGCATCATTATGCTTGGTTTAACCCTTGGTTTAAAAACCTACTTTTTAAAAAATTCCCTTGAGTCCAAATTAACAAATATACAATGTGGCCTTAAGGGTGCCTCGATGTTCCAGGGTAAATGGCACCGTTAAACTGGGGGCTTGGAACTGGTTTCTACTACAGTGTGCTGAAAAAATTAAATGCTTTATTGTTCCTCTGTAAATACTCTGGGGGACAAGAGGATGGTTTTAGAAGACGGAAGTGGAGAGTTTTACACACCATAAAGATGGAGGTCCCTTTGTGTAACAACAGGTTATTTGGGCGGAAGGAGTCAAGATCTGGGGATATGCACTGTTTAAATGATTATTCCTTATGTCCAGTAATGCTTAAATTTAACATTCAACTTATTTTTCAATATATACACATATTTAAATTGAAATATAATTACATCATCTTCCCCCATTCTGTTTCCCACGACCCTACCTTACATCTTACTCTCTCCTGCCCCCTCTTAAGTTCATAGCTCTTTTCCTTTAACTGCTGTCAACATAAGTAAGTATAAACGATAGATACATAAATGCAGCCTGCTGATACACTCAGTATCACGTGCATGGGTATGATTCCAGGGATGACTACTCATAAGTGGATAACCGATTTGGAGGCTTATCCCCGGGGGCGACGGTTTCTCCCTTGCTCAGCAGTCATTGAATTCTCACTTCTTAACTTTGTTTTTTTGTTGTTCTATGCCTTCTATTTTACTCTGCGCGGCCTCAGCCTTGTCTAGGAGAATGGACTGAACATGACCTCATTGCATCAGAGCCCCTGTGTGAGACAAGCTGTTTTCTCCAAGATGGCCACAATCATTTCTCTCAACTCTGTGTGGTGAACCAGAACCTTCGACTCCCACACCAAGAGATGGAGTCCTCAGAAGTGTCAGTGTGGATGTCTGTGACACCTTTTCATTGAGTGAGGTGAAGGATCATGTGACATTCGAGGCAGTGCATACAAATTCCATGAACTTCAACCTTGTTCTTTAAGGGTCTGTCATGGTTTAAGTAGGCAGAACAGCACGTAGCATCCACCTTCCAGTCATGAAGGCACCACGCCCTGAAGGGAGATGTCCCATCACCATGCCATCCGGTCGGAGCTCACATGGCTCCCTCTGCCCTACTTGAAGACTCTGGGGCACACAAATGGCTGTTACTGTTGAAAGCCAATATCCTTAGGTGGCAGACACATGCTACCAGACCTCTCTGCCTTTCTATGTCTCTCTTACTTCTTCCAAGCATCCTTCTCAGCCTTGGTTTTCAGAGGCAGAGTCACTTTGTAGGCCAGCCTACTGAGGCGGGGGAGTGCAGGCGGGAGTCAGTCACCACACCCTACTTAACATCCTTTGAAATGCAAAGGTCCTCATTAATTCTATACTCAAAAGTGACTTAGTGGCTTCTCCAAGCAAACACCCAAATCCCCCATAAAAGACTGACTTAGCAGTACCTTCAAATACACGGAGATGTAACTAAAGAGAATGCAAATGCTCCTCTGGAGTGGGCCTTCAGGGCTAAGAGCAAAGTCATTAGCCTCTCAGTTTGTGACACTGTATCCAAACTGTGGATGCAGGTGGATACCCTTGAGATAAACACACTGCCCGCGCTGAGGCTCACACTGCTCTCAGGCTCAGGAAACTTGTAGGAAAACCCAGGCTTGCCTCGTGTTTATCACAAGTTACGAATGTGCAGCGCATGAATTAATGATGATGTATTATTCAAGACCGACAGAACAGTGGGGCTCTACCTACCTTCCCAGGAAAAGAACGCGTCCCAGAGCCTCTCCGCTCTGGGCTTAGGCAGCAAAGAGAGAGGCTCCCGCCACCCTCTAGGGAGTGGCTCAGTCAGAGATACAACTGCCTCACAGTCAAAACAGGAAGTCATTGAAAGTAAAAAGTTTCTACAGCGAACAATGAACAGTTCCAGCAAACTCTGTTTCCACCCGGAATATGTCTAAAGAGCTTCTCTTCACGTTTTCTGTTTTTACATTGTTTTATTATGCATCTACTTCACATATCCTTCACTGCATCTCCTTCCCTCCTCCTCCCTCCTCTCTCTCTCTCTCTCTCTCTCTCTCTCTCTCTCTCTCTCTCTCTCTCTCTTTCTCTCTCTTCCTCCCCCCCAATAACATCCCTGTCACCTGAAACATTACCATCCCTGTTCCCCATGGCCTTTGAGACGTGGGGACACAGCCACAGGCTGCCACTGAAAGTATGGAGTTAGAAGAAGTGAATTACATGAAACTTGATGGTTTTCTTTGGTTCCCCGGCCGCATGTGTAGTAACAGGTGACTTCGGTTGTCTGGCCTTCTGTATACACAGTGCCACCCCCACAGTGACAGACTTCCCTAGTTTTCATTCTTTGAAACATAGAAGTCAAGACTGATAGAACAAATACCCTTCGAGTTTAGACTTCTCTCACAAACAGGTCAGTTGACTGAAGACAGTGCTCATTTTTACATTAAAAATATAAAGAAAAATTGGGGAAATAATAACCCAATGGATTCTGATGACATCCGTTAAAGATAGATTGAAATATGTTAAAGATATCAATCAACAAACATTGGAGGGGCTCTTCTGTGAAGAGAAGAATGCGAAACTCTGTCCAGAAGGCTCATCCATCAGGGCCCATGCCACTGAGACCCAGCCGGCCAACATCCTAATCCCTGATCTCTTTGGTAACAGAAGGAATAATTTAAAAACTGGAAGAAAAGTGGAGAGGAGAGGAGAGGAGAGGGAGGAGGAGAGAGGAGAGAGGAGGGGAGAGGGGAGAGGAGAGGAAAGAGGGAAAGGGAGAGGAGAGGAGAGGAGAGGGAGGAGGGGGAGGGAGGGAAGGGGAGGGAGGGAGGGGAGAGGAGGGGAGGGAGGGAGGGAAGGGGAGGGGACGGGAGAGGAGAGGAGAACCTACAGGCTCTCAAAACTCTCAGAAAAAGACACCAGAGTCAACAGCTACAAGAGGGACTGCTTCTAGTGTTGGGGAGACAGCAGCAGGCAGCCAAAGCACTGCCAGGATCAACTCACTCCATAGAGAAGCACCCAACCTCGCACTTGCTTCGCTGCTTTTGGATGACAAGTGCCTGGCAGACGGGAGGCTTCACAGAGGGGGTGTTGAGCACCACTGTAAACCACCAGCTCCCACATGTATTCCCTGACAGTGCATAATTAGCACTCAAAACTTGATGGATCCATCTTATCAAAAGTCCACAGACATAACGGTGTAAGTGAGAAGCCTCTCCATCGACTCCCCGCCCCCACTGCTGGTAACAGCAAACATTTGTAACCAGCTTGCTGCAAAGTATCAAGTGGGAAAGCTTGACACCTAACCCAGCCACCTCCAGGGAGGGCCGACTAGAGAGGCTGTGAGTTACAGGACAAAGAAGCTGACTGACTTCACTGCCTCCTGCTGCACCTTTCAACTCTTTCCTCCCTAGGGGGAGGGGCTGCCAGCCGGAGAAAGCCGGGCTGACACTTTTACCCCTCCCCCATGTGCTGGGAAACTTGCCATCAGCACAGAGAAGAGAGACTCAAGGCAACCAGCCCGGCGAGCAAAAATAGCAAATGTCTCAAGAGCTGACAAGAGACGGGAGCTACACACAATGACCTGTGATCCTGGCACTTATGAAGCTGAGGCAGGAGGATCTCTGTAAGTTCAAAGCCTTCCTGGTCTCGAATGAACAGATGAATGAAATTAATAAACAGGACATAAGTTAAAAGCAATCAGAAATTCTAGAGTAAACAGAGATAGGAAAGACTGCTCTGTGAGAAATGAGTGGGGGTGGAACCCCACCAGTCCTGCCATAGGCCACAGCAATGACGTCAGTGAAGCCCACCCACTCCACCCCGCCCCACCCCCATCCCGAATCCCTCAACACTGTATATGCCCCAGCTGTGAAGATGCCCAAGGAAGACAGATGTGTGCTGGGCCTCAAGCATGAAGGAACTGAGGAGGAGATAAAGGGGTTGTCAAACGCCTGCTACAGCAAAGGTAGCAATGAAGCCAGCACAGGGGAAGGGCCAATCTTCCTATTAAAAGAAAAGCAAATAAAGGGGAACGGGGGAAGGGGCTGTGATGGCCACCCAAGCAACAGAGACTCAGCCACAGAGCCCAGGAACACCAGAATCGAAGCCAGGCAGGCCTTGTGAAGAAACACAGTCATCTGCCCACACTCCTGCTGTCTTTCCCAGGCAATCCAGAGTGTTGTTATCCGTGGGTTGTTTAATAAATGCAATTCTTTAATAACTCGAGAGACATTTTCTTCAAAGAGGGAATCTCTTGGATATGTCAGGGCTGAAACCAGCCAGTCTGTGCAGGCTGTGTTGTGTGTGCGTGTGCGTGTGCGTGTGCGTGCGTGTGTGTGAGAGAGAGAGAGAGAGAGAGAGAGACTGTGTGTGTGAGAGAGAATGCATGCATGCACATACACTTGAGCACAAGCGTGAGAGCAAAATGAAGATTCCTTCCCTCACCATCACAGTTTTAAAGTGAGAATGATTTTTTAAGGAGATGAAACCATTTCCTCTTTTATGCTTGTTACGAAGCAGGAAGCAGTAGGCTGTTGAGTGTGGTGAGTTGATCACAGGTGGGAAGGTCTGGGTTTTGTTGTTTTTGTCTCAGCACGGCGTGGCGGTCTGGATGAGAGATGAGTGAGATGGCCCCCATAGGTTTAGATGCTTGAACACTTGGTCTGCAGTTCGTGGTGCCCTTTGGGTAGGTTTAGGGGGTGTGGCTTCGCCTGAGGAAGTTTGCCAGTACAGGTGGCTTTGAGGTTCCAAGAGCCATGAGAAATATCAAGTTCTCACTGTGCCTGCTGCTTGTGGCTTCAGATGTGAGCTCACAGCTGATGTAGCCACCATGCCCACCGCACTTCCTCACCAGGATGGTGACAGACTTTTGGCCCTCTGGAGCTGTGAGTCCCAGTAAAACCCTTCCTTCAGTAGCTCCCTTCAGTCACGGCATTTTATCACAGTAATAGATAACTGACACATAGCCTACGTGGATGACACATAGCCAATGGAGAAAGAAATCAGGACACACATTTGATACGTCTTTAATAGTTTAAATTACTTATAGCCCAGGTTGGTTTTAGTCAAAGTGTTTTCTAAACAAAGCATCTCCTTGTGTTTTCCTCAACACCTCTGCTTATGGTGGGTCAGTTTTGCTAATAATTATATTAATGTTCCATGAGAGATAAAAAAAAATAGGTTAGGGGCTAGGGCTTAGAGGGCAAGAGAGCTTGCTGCATAAGGGTGAAGACCAGCTCAAACTCCCAGCACCTGTGTCAAAGCCGGGCAGAGCAGTGCATTACCCCCGTGCTGGGTGGCGGCAGAGATGGGAAGCCTTGGAGATGTCTGGTTCAGTGAAAGACCCAGTCTGAAGTCAGGATGAGGATGAAAGTGTCATAGCATAGGTAACAGCCAACACCCTCCTGCAGGCTCCAGGCATGCAGGCGTGCATTGCATAATCCCCTTCAGACAGAGACTACCATCATCTGAAGACACCGACTGCTGCATGAGCTTCTCTTCAGGAATACCTGACTCAGTCTTGAAGTAGGAGCGCCATTGGAATGAGTCTTTAAGAAATAAAACGACGCTCAGCTTGTAAATTTTTGATGCAAATTAGGAAGAACTTGAAATGTCTGTGCCCTGAGTCCCAGTGCAACCAATTACAATCTCAGTAATGGGGAAAAACAGTGGGCACCAGGCGTACAGTGCATGTACGCCCATACTCCCACCGAGGGGAAGGCAGAGATAGGAGGACTGAGTTCAAGGTCAGCCTAGGAAGTAAACAGAGAAGGTGAGGTGAACTTGAGCACAGATTCAAAAGGAATGAAGAAAGAGAAAAGCGAGCCAAGTAGGTTTCTGGAAACAGATCATAAAAATGACCTCCACTGCCAAGAGTTAGACCAACAGCAAGTAACTCTCACGGGCTGGAGAAACTAACTTGAACAGGAAAGCCATGTGTATAGTCCTTACGCACACAAGCATGTGCACACAGACCTGTATACACACCCACACACAGGGTTCAGCCCTGAGACCGAAATGGGACTTTACAGAAAACAAGCACGAGCTTTGCCCTTTGGACATCCTAGCATCTCTCATGGAACAGGGGCTCTGTGCCCCTTGAACTGGAACCTCTCAGATCCCTTGTTGGGAAGAACGGATGAAGAAAGGTTGAGCTAATTTAGTAAGTGGTTCTTGAGACAACGGATGTGGGAGTACCTTTAATAAAAGTTAAAATTTTCCTATAGCATAAAATTCATAAAGCACTGAGGGGAGGCTATACTAAGTTTTCTTCAGATAGCTTTTACAAAGGCTGTGTGGGGATTATAAATTCAAAGGGACCACTGTGACCGGGATGACAGCCGGGCACGGAGCAAGCAGAAGATGCAGGCTAGCCGGATCCTCCAGCCTCAGCCTTCCAAGTGCTGTGATCACAGATGCACCCCCATGGCAAGCTCAGTCCATTTGTGCTGACTCCTTACACACTCACCCACTTTTATACAGGCTTCAATAAAAGGGGCTTTCCCCTTTATTTTGTATAGCGGTTGACCCGGAGCACATGATTCCTTAAGACTTGGCATTCACAGAAGGGTGAGCTCAAACATCAGCCAGGGGTTAGATGTATGAGCACATGTTGACGTCAGACTGTCCCTGCTGCCACCACCAGTGAACTGTAAGAATGCAGATCCCAAATGATGTGTCGGAGTAAGCACATGAAGGCGATGTCTGTGCCAGGTGTCCCTGTCAGCACTCAGACTACAGAGTCACAAGAGGAGAAGACCCACTAAAGAGGCACAGCATAAAACTGCTTCTTGAAGTATGTGGGGAGAAGACTCCACGCGTATAAAATTCGTAGAGTTTAAAATATATGTGTGTAGCTAGGCTAGTAACTAATATTAAAGGAAATGTGGTTGTTGGGAATGTATCCCTAAAAGGTTGTACGTTAAATGGAGTATAACACATACGTATAACCCCAGTTTTTAGGGGGCTGAAGCAGGAGGATGAAGAGTTTGAGGCCGGCCGCGTACCAAGATCTGGACATTGAACTGCCTGAGGATCCAGCTATACCTCTCTTGGGCATATACCCAAAAGATGCCCCAACATATAAAAAAGACACGTGCTCCACTATGTTCATCGCAGCTTATTTATAATAGCCAGAAGCTGGAAAGAACCCAGATGCCCTTCAACAGAGGAATGGATACAGAAAATGTGGTACATCTACACAATGGAATATTACTCAGCTATCAAAAACAATGACTTTATGAAATTCGTAGGCAAATGGTCGGAACTGGAAAATATCATCCTGAGTGAGGTAACCCAATCACAGAAAAACACACATGGTATGCACTCATTGATAAGTGTCTATTAGCCCAAATGCTTGAATTACCCTAGATGCCTAGAACAAATGAATCTCAAGATGGATGATCAAAATGTGAATGCTTCACTCCTTCTTTAAAAGGGGAACAAGAATACCCTTGGCAGGGAATAGAGAGACAAAGATTAAAACAGGCACAGAAGGAACACCCATTCAGAGCCTGCCCCACATGTGGCCCATGCATATACAGCCACCCAATTAGACAAGATGGATGAAGCAAAGAAGTGCAGGCCGACAGGAGCCGGATGTAGATCTCTCCCGAGAGACACAGCCAGAATACAGCAAACACAGAGGCGTATGCCAGCAGCAAAGCACTGAACTGAGAATAGGACCCCCGTTGAAGGAATCAGAGAAAGAACTGGAAGAGCTTGAAGGGGCTCGAGACCCCATATGAACAACAATGCCAAGCAACCAGAGCTTCCAGGGACTAAGCCACTACCTAAAGACTATACATGGACTGACCCTGGACTCTGACCTCATAGGTAGCAATGAATTTCCTAGTAAGAGCACCAGTGGAAGGGGAAGCCCTGGGTCCTGCTAAGACTGAACCCCCAGTGAACTGGATTGTTGGGGGGAGGGCAGCAAGGGGGGGAGGATGGGAGGGAACACCCATAAAGAAGGGGAGGGGAGGGGATGTTTGCCGGAAACCAGGGAAAGGAATAACACTGAAATGTATATAAGAAATACTCAAGTTAATAAAAAAAAAAAAAAAAAAAAAAAAAAAAAAAAAAAAACCAGTTACAGGCTGGGAGATGGCTCCATGACCTCGGCACACGCATGGACACCCAAGCTCGGCTCTTCAGAAGCTATGCAGAAAGCAGGTACAGCGTGTGCAGCTGTCAGTAGAATCACAGGCTCACCGGGCGGCCATGCCAGATAAACTGCTAGGCTCCAGGTTCAGTGAGCGAGCTGTAATGAGGCGGAGAGCTGTACAGGAAGACCCCTCATGTCGACATCTGGCACCCAGGCACCTGCGGTCTCTCACGCACCCTCAAATTACACAGCAAAGGTGACCCGAAACCATTTTCCCCCATGAGGAAAACAGTGCATTTTCTTTAGTTATTTTCTGTCGGGTGCTCGGTGCCGTTCTAAGTTTCACTTCCCTTAAGACAGACCCTGAAAACCGGACCGTGTTTAAAAGAGTGAACTTAGGCAGCAGTGTCAGATGTGGTCATGAACGCAGGTGCTAAATCCTTAATTTGTTAATTTTAATTTTTAACTTATTAATTTGATCTAGGTACAGTAACACATTTTTCTACTAACACTCAGTATATTGTGGGGTATTTCAGTTACAGAACCCGGACTGTCATGAGATACACTCGACATCAGACTCTGAAGAGTTCGTTTACTTAAAACAAAAAAGAATGCACAATGTCCCATTATTGGCCGGAAAGGTACTATTTGCCAATACTCGGATACGTGACACGCAGCAGTGAAAGAATTCTCACTTTTAACACTCCTGTGCACGGGGCTCAATTCACACGGGTGCTCACGGCACAGCCTGAATAAATGCTAAAGAGCAAGCCGCTCCTCTCCTGCTACAATACGGGACCAAGGGACCACGCTTGTGTCCCCAGGCTCAGCAACAGTGACCTTACCCACCCCGCCATCTTGCCGGCCCACATCTTTTAAACAGGGCCATTATACACTTTAAAGTAAGTAGCTCTGCTGTCATCTCTACTGAGCAGACTTGGTGAGGACATAAACACCATCGTTCATCAGAGACCGAGGGGTAGCAGTCATCCAAGCTGGAAGAGCCGATATGTGTGAACATATGAGTGGATATGAGTGGATACTATTGGCAGCGATGGCATATACTGGGCACCTGTTGCTCGTTTGTTCAGCGGAATCTATGTGTGTGGACCTGGGACACTGTAGATGGCGTTTGTCTCACCATGTCTCCAGAATGACCCCTCCCCTTGCCCCACTGTGCTCTCATGCGCCCCTGACCTCTGCCGTTGTGTCCCCAGTTACTGGTGGGTTTGTGGGACAGGCATGAGCATGGGACATGAAAGGGCTCCCTAAGATAGTCCTTGAATCTCCCATCCAGCAGGGCCCCACAGGCCTGCTCAAGGAGACAGGGTGAACTCTGACCAACCAGTACTGCATCATACAGAGGAAGAGGGATGAGGGATGGACCCCATAGGGAGGAATGGGCAAGTTTATGACTTGAGCCCCTAGAGTGGGTGCCAAGGGACTTCAATGACCTCTGGACAGAACAGGGAGATCACAGACAATAAAAAATGCAGTCAGAGCTGCAGGGGAGGCAGAGGAACCTCCAAAGAAAAGAGAAGCCTCCAGACAGCAGCCAAGCCCCCTTGAACTTCTAAGCCTTCAGCTCCCTCCTACCTCCTCCAGCCTCAGAGGGAGAGCGGTCTACCCATCCCTATGTAGTAGTCCTGTGGTTCCCACCTTCATCTCCTGTAGCTGACTCATTCACTCCCTGTCTGTCCGTGTCTCTGCTCTCTCTCTCTCTCTCTCTCTTCTGTCTCTCTGTCTCTGTCCCTCCCTCCCTCCCTCCCTCCCTCCCTCCCTCCCTCCCTCCCTCCCTCCCTGAGTGCCAAACCCATTCTGTTCTGCAAGCCTTGAATTCACTTGCTCTGCCCTGACGAGATCTCATTCTGGGATTCCATCTTTTATTTCTCCTCCCCAAACCCCAAACCCTCACTTTTCCCCACCTTTTAAAAATGCCACGGTTATCATGGTTTGTTGACAAATGGGACTTCGGCAAGGGCACAGAAGCCTTTTGTTTTACAGAATTTTCTTTTCACTTTGAATTGGAATCTTGTGTCAAATCAAGTCAGACCCTGGCTCTGGAGAAAGGCTCGGGGGCTCAGAGTACTTGCGCTCTTGATAAAGACTGGAGTTTTTGTTGTGTTTATTTCCTGTTGCTGTGATACAAACCATGACCAAAGGCACGGTTGGGGAGGCACGGTTTATTTGGCTTACATGTTTTGATCACAGTCCATCACTGAAGGACAGCAAGACAGAATTCGGCCAAGGGCAGAGGCAGGAACCACAGAAGGAATCAGCGTTGGCTTGTTCCCTCTGGCTTCCTCGGTCAGCTATGTATTATAGAGCCTAGGCCACCTGCCTAGGAATGGCACTGCCAATAGTGGGCTGGGCCCTCTACAAAAACTGGCAACTAAGAAAATGCCTCTCAAAGATATGACCATAGGCTAATCTGATCTAGAAAAATTCCTCAATTGAGGTGTCTCTGGGTTTATGTCAAGTTGAGAACTGAAACTGTAACTGATTCCCTGGTCTTACATTGACAGACAGCTCGCACTGGAAGAACAGACACCTTCTCTGGCCACCGGGGGTACCTGCACACACGTGGTGCACGTACATAACCTCAGAAAAATACACAATAAAACAAATCTTCCAGAGAATAAAGTTAGACTCTAATTGTTTGTAGAGGGCTGAACACTCATAAGTTCCCAGTTAGCAAGCACCAAGCCATGCTTGCCCCACAGACAAAGCGTCAATTCTGCCATTCTGTTCAAGAACTCCAAGGCTATCAGGTTTTCCCCTTAGGGAGGCATCAGCAGTGTCCTCTGCCAAATGCAATCCAACGAATATCCGGTCACGTACTCCCTTCGCCTGGTGTCCCTGCAATAGTTGTCCTCACTCAAGGTAACACACTCTTAGTTCCTGAGTGGTCCTACAGGTTTCTGGCTCCATCATCAAGGGGGGTATCTCAGGAACAAGGCCCAGCACCTTGAGCCCGGGAGCAAGGTCACCTGAACCAGGAAAAGGGAGTGTGGCCTCTCCTAGACAGGATAAGGGAGCTTTCATCCACAGAAGCGGAGCATGACCTGTGACCTATGACCTCTCAAGCCTATGTATCAACAAAAGTGGACCGCAAGGGAGGAAAGGAGAGAGGGGGACAGAGGGATGAGACACTAATTTCTCCTTTTCTTCTCCTGTGGCCTGGAATTGGGTCCAGGGTCTTACACATGCTAGGCAAATGCTCTCCGAGAGACGTGTGGACCAGCCCTTGAATTTTTAGACAAGAGTCTCACAATGTAGCCCAGGCTATCCTTGATCCTCCTGCCTTAGCCTCCTGGGTGCTGGTATTACAGGATCTGTCATGACCTGCCACTGATATTTTGCTGTTTCTAGTACTCCTGCTCGAGGTTCCTTGCCATTCCCAGCATCCCCACAGGAAATTCAGGTGAACTTGCTACAGCAAGACCCTTTCCCATGTGACCAGAAGACGCCCACCCATGAAGAGACCACCTTTGCCTACGGATCTACCCCACATTGGAGACAGAGCCTGGCCTTGGGTCTTTTCACACTCTTGCCCCCACAGGCATGGGGCACTACTGACTTCCCCCTCCCATCTTGATTTACAGAGCCGTCTTTGGACGCCACTTCTTCAGTTCTCTTGGTTTCTCTGCAGCCCTCAGTGCCTCTTTTTCCCTGGGAAGGGGAGACCCAGGCAGGCCCCACTGTTCAGAACACTCACTAAGCTCCCAGTGCCAGGCAGAGCGAGCCTTCCTGGCCAGCTCGGGGTCCTCTTTGAAGATGTGTCACAAGCAGGTATTGAAAGACTATGAAGTGACCCTAAAGCCTTCAAAGAGCTTTGCACCCTCAATCCTCATTTATACACGTGTGCTTGTGACACTTGTGAGCCACTGTCTGGTGTCACTGGCTCCAGCCTCCCGCTGCCACCACTTTAAAAGCTGGACCAGCGTCTGGGTCAGTAATGGCTCCTGCCTCTGCGGTTTGCCCTGAAGTCCAGATAGCATAAGAGGTTTGAACATTTTTATGAATGAACGTGCAGACCATTCACTGTGGGGTTGGTTTCTTCCACTCTCCTCTGGGAACAGGCTATGCCTGAGGGCCTCAGTCAGCCCAGACCTACCCCTAGGACAAGAGCTGAGTCCTGGCCCCAAGGGAATTCAGGGGACATAGTCATTTCCACAGCCTCCTCTGTATCCTTGGCTCTGGGACTTGGAAAGAATCTTGCTAAGCTTTCCAAGACTGCATTTGAAATGTTCTGTGCTCTGCAATCATTTACACACAGGCCCTTTGGCTGATACCCTGCTGGGTAAAAGTGGGAAAACAGCACACAGTACCCTAGGTTTAACCACACCATGGCTCTCAGACCCTCTGTGCAAGGATGGCTGAGGGGAGGGGACTGTAAATTATAGCGCCTTCAGGAGATTCTACAGGACACAGAGATGACTTTACTTTTTCCAAACTGAGGGAAATAATAAGGGCTCGTCCCACTTCTAGTCAGACTTTCTAGCCAAAAAAGTTCCACTAATTTAAAACATTTGGTGGGAAAATCATATTGAGACTTTGCTTTTACGGGAGAAAAACCAGCCTGGTTTGCATTAAACTCTAACAGGAAGAGAATATGAGTTTATCTCTTTTGATGGGACAATGGCAAACAGGCTAATTACCATTTTATCTGAAGACACGACTATTCCGTACAGGAGGAGGAGTCCTTACTTCACACACACGATGACCGGATATACAGTAATGACAGCAAGCCACAGGCGGATGGGAATGCCACCATCTCCTACCCGAAGGGCAATGAATCAGAAAAACCAACTCCCCCTCCACTAGCAGTCACTAATTATCCACAACCCAGAGTTTTTATTAAACATATAGAATGAGCAGGTGCAATTATAACAATTATTAAATGGTCCTCAGACACCAGTGCCTAGACACTCCCATATATCGTTGAGTGGGAAAAGAAACGGCTGGGCTAAGAGGGGAAATTAAAAGTTAAGTAGAATGCAGCTAACGTCCTCTAGGGCCTAGTCCCTATACAAATGTTGCATTAAGGAAGCACAACAGCCAAGTAACCCACAGAGCAGGGTACTGACTCCTGGACGTCTAATGCAATGGGTCTGCCACACAATGGTCTTGTTTGGTTCTGGCCAAGGCACTCAGGAGCACATTGGAGGTAGCATACACAGCCCCTCCCCCCCACCTTCCCCCCCCCCACTCATAGCTATCTCAAGCAACCAAGTTGTAACCACATGTTCCCCAGGCTTCAGGTCATTAGCAACTGCAGCTCCTAGGAGGTCTCTGTCCATTTTATTAGAGTATTATTTGCAATGAAGACTGCCCTACTCATGTAGACACGTGATTTAGAAAAACACTGTGTCTCTGCATCTATACACGTGTAAGCACGAACGAACCCACCTCTGTTCCTAAATAATCATCTAAATTCTACCAAAGTAGAGAAGCCCTTCATGGCCCTAGTAAAATTAGCTTCGTTTGACCCTTGGAGAGCTCATCTGGCTTTCGGTCTGGGGCTCCCGGCTCCTTGCAAAGCGAGTGATTACTCCCAGGGCCTTGGAGCCTTGAATGCTCAACAGATGCCGATGCCAAAAGGAGGGAAGAGAACAAACAACCCTTAAAGGAACTCTCACTTCTCCGCTCTTCTGCAAAGTTCCTCATAACATAGCACTCTCTGCTGAAGGCTGGCTCTCTCTGGCCTCTTCTCCACCTGGGTATGATGCCTGACCTCCATTGTTCCCACTGCCTCGGCTTGACTTGTCCCAGCACAGCCATGTCACCAATATTCCTCCTACTTCCCATCCCAGCCTCCCACCTCCCCCATCCCAGGTAGCCTCTGTAACCTGTGCTTCAGGTCAGTGGCTTCCTCACAGCACCGCTTCCCTACCCTGCCTACCCAGCCATCAGGACCACAGTGAGTTTGTGCTGTGTCCCAGCGCCTTCTAATTCCTGGCTCAAAGTTGACAATCAGCAAGACTTACTAGAAAATCCGATCACTAGCTATTTGGACCTCAAGTGGCTGTTTGGACTTGTGTGGGACCATTCCAGTCAGTTTCCTTGTGACATGTCAAAAACGGGCTGCAGGTACCACTGCGGTACCACGAGATGACAAAGGCTCTGAAATTTCCCAGGACCTAGTCACATCAAAGCTTCCGCAATGTCATTGCTCATCATGTCACTCACAGGCCTGTGGTGGTGTAAGAAAAACCTACTGAGTGCCAGTCATAGAAGTGTGGCTCCTGTGAGTGAGCAGAGCCCAAGACTCGGTTACAATAACTATTACTGGTTTATGTGTCTAGTACAGTAGACATTGTCCATCTTTAATTTAGAATGCACCCTCTATCCTCCGTCTGTGTGAGTGTGAGAGTGAGTGTGTGTGTGTGTGTGTGTGTGTGTGAGTGTGTGTGTCTGTCTGTCTGTCTTGGGTGCTGCACCGCATGACCCACCCAGAGCCAGGCAGTTAACTAATCACTATAACAAAATGGCACCTGTGAGTCAGACCCATTCAAGGGTTTGGGTATGTTCAGTAGTGAGCCTGTAGGCCCGGATCCAACTCCAGCCCTAGAAGACAAGACACGGGGTTGCCCCGGCCTCAGCAGAAGACCATCTTGTTCCAGAGCCATCTCCAGTTGTACTCTTGCAGTGTGGCGAACGGGCTCACGGCTCTCCAGCACATCCACTTAGGCACCTGCCCTGTGAGCCGTTCCCTGTCTCACTGTGGTGCTTACCTTCTTGATGAACTCCGGGACGAGCTTCTGGTCTGCCAGGTGTTCTAAGGAGGAGCAGTGATCCAGTTCCAAGATGTACCCTTCATTGGGAAGCTCTGCCTTCTGGGACCTGGAGAAACCAAGAATGAAATTCTGCACAGTCTTTCTTTACAGAAAGAATCACGGGAAAGGTCATGAAGCCTCCGGGTGTTTCCTGAATGTAACCAACAAGACAGTAGTGGCAGAAAACAAACTGTGGTAAACAAGACATGAATGGGCACGTGTGTGTGCGTGTGCGTGCGTGTGTGTGTGTGTGTGTGTGTGTGAATCTGTATGTGTTTATGTATGAATCTCTAGGTCACTGAAAGGTCTCCAGGAAGGTTGGGCACGATCTCAGCATTTAGAGTCTAACGCAGGAGGATTGAGACTTTGCAGTCGGCCTGGAATCTCAAAGACGGGGCATAGGCAGAAAGAGGGACAAGAAAGAAGGATAGACGGAGAGAAAGGATGAAAGGAGGAGGGAGAGAAGAAGAAAGGAGGAAGGATATAGGAGGAGGGAGAGGAGTAGAAGGGATGGGCTTAGAGCTGGTCTCCGTGTAAAACATCATCACAGAATGACAGGTATAGGCGATGTGGCTTATACAGTAGACACAACGACAATGTTTGGGTGGACGGGGCTCTCATGTAACATGCTTCCATTGGTTTCCATCTTCTGGGGAAAGGCTTAGCAACAGACATACACAGCCCATCCAAGCGGTGGCCTCTGCATGGAGAGGCCCCTCAGGGACAGATCGTGTGGCAACAATGTGGGGTAAAAGTGACGTCAGCTGTAACTCTCAAGCCGTCCTTTTCGATGAAGAAAACAGACTTAGAAAATGTATTTTTAAGGCCATTAATAGGCTCAACTCCCTACCAAGGAGAAGCTGGCAACACCTACTGAAGTAAAAGATAAATCACTCATGTATACAAGAACATGCATGTATATGTGTGTGTGCATACATGTGTAAGCATGCACATGTATGCCTGTACGTATGTGACAGAAATTAAAAGACTATGAGGCTACTCCAAGCAGAAATTCTGAAGAAGCAGTGTGTAATGAAGGGTGGCCAGAGGTACAGGCCTTGGCTTTTGAGATGACTAGAGAGGCTTGCCTGGTTCACCCCACTGACGGCTGAGCTGGCTGCTCCCCTACTCAGACCCACCCTGACCCTGCACACAAGTGAACCATCCTTCAGGAGAGGCATGAGCGAATAGCCACCAGAGAGAGACTCCACTGATTCACGGTCACCTCTCTGTGACTTCTGTGTATCAACAGCATGCCCTCGGGGAGCCCCCGGAAGCTGCATGGTGTCAGAAGTTGAAGGAGTTTCTTAGGCCCACCAGGCCTGAAGCAACATGGTGTGCAGAGAACAATCAACACAGGATGTTACCTATCCTCAGTGGTTGGCCACAGGGTCCCTACCACAGGCCTTGATGCTCTGCACCAGCTGAGGACTAAGTGGCCTTCCTGGCACTGTGAAGCTACCCTATCAGAGGTCTTTCAAAACACACACACACACACACACACACACACACACACACACCACTGCATACCACACATACACACTCGCATACCACACACACAATCACCGAACATATCATCACACATACACACACACCATTTCATACCACAAACACACACATAAACACATACACAATCACATACCACACACACAATCACTACACATATCACCATTACATCACACACACAGCACAAACAGTACAGTAATTGTGAATTAATATTTGTTATCACAGTTTAAAAATGAAGCTCGAAGGTTCCCACGTACTAGGAAAAGCAATTTATGCTTCTATTAACCATCTGGGAATGATTTACATAAAATTTAAAAGAGAAAAAAATTACAGAGGCTTTGGTGTCCCCAGGTGTGAGATTGTGGTTCATTAAGCAACCTTCAACAGGTTATTTTTATTTCATCGCTTCCTCTAGCATATCCTTTCTGAGGTGGCATAGTTGTTTGAAATGTAAACGAATAGGCTGACTTCAAACCAGTCCATCTGGAATAGACTAATTCTAACAGAATTAGCCAGCTCAGAACCCAGGCATCTTGTTTCAGTAGTTGGCCAGAGATTAACCACGTTCTTACTTCTTTCCCTAGAAAATCTAAGACAGAAAAATCCAGACCTTTAAAAGAGATTTAGAGAAAGCATGCTGTCATCTGTGTTATGTGACATCTCAAATGGCAAAGAGTAGAACCGGGGAAAGAGCTCTAACGATGTTTAGTCCTTCTAGCCCAAGGATGGGCCCTGAGCTCAATCCCAAAATCCTTGTAAAAATCCAGGCCTGGCAGAGTTTATAATCCCATCACCAGGGAGGCAGAGACTAATGAATGCCTGCCAATTTCTGGGTGTCCACCCTGCCTACCCTAGTCATTATGCCCCAGGTCCCAGTGAGAGACCTATCCATAAACAGTTCTTTGAGTAACATCCAATGTTGATCTCATCACACACACACACACACACACACACACACACACACACACACACACTCACACTCACACACACACACACACACACACACACACACACACACACACACACACACACACACACACACACACACACACAAACACACACCACACACACACACACACACACACACAAACACACACACACACACACACACACACACACACACAAACACACACTACACACAGTACACACTACATACACCACAGACACTACACACGCACACACACTACACAGATGCACAAACACACACTACACACCCACCACACACACTATACACACACTACACACACACACTATACACACCACACACACACTACACACACTACACACACACACTACATATACACACACAGTATACACATACCACAGACACACTATACACACACCACACACACACAATACACACACACTACACATACACAAACACACTATACACACCACACACACACTATACACACACACTACACACACACTACATATACACACACACTATACACACACTACACCCACATTACATATACACACACACACTACATACACACTACATACACACACAAACACACACTACACACACACCATATACACACTACATATACACACTACATATACACACACACAATACACACACACTACACACACCATACACACACTACATATACACACACTATATACACACACACTACACATATACACACACTATACACACACACACTACACACACACACACACACGCACAAGCACGCAACCATCCCAGCTCTTACACACATGGAGACTGACACCTGATACATATGGTTATTTATAAATGGCCATTAGGATTATAATCTCAGGTCCGCAGTCCATCATTGGAGGGAAAACAAGGCAGGAACTTAAGCCGCCAGCTGCATCACATCCACAGTCAGGAGCTGAGAGAAATAAATGCATATAGGTCTACTCACATACATGATCTCAGCTACTCTCTCCTCTCTTAGTGTTCAGGAGCGCCTGCCCAAGGACTGGCTCTTTGTGTATCAGTTAATGACCAAGACCCTGACCTAGGTAACTGCTCAAACGAGGATCTCTTCTCAGGAGACTTTAGGCTGTGTCAACGGTTAAAACTGCCAACACAGCAGACACACCACAGAGTTTTAGACAGTAAGGACATCATGATGTTAGGCCACTGTGTGACATAACATCACAGAACACTAGCATCTCAGTCCCTGGGAAGGAAGACATGGGGACATTCTGTTCAGAAATGCCCTCTCGGAGGACAGGCCTGGTAAGCATAAGAACAAGCATAGCCCAGGATGGTAACAAGTATGCCGTGTCCCTGAAAACCACCCCGGGATAAAGAAGTGGCTCCTAGAAGCCTCCGAGAGGCTGGGTCTGGCTTCTGAGGAAATCACAGTGTAAGGGGACAGCCAGCTTCTAAGTAAGAAGCAGTGACCAGAGTCTCCTGCTAGGTGGTCACCTGTGGGCGAGGAAAAGGCCATGTATACTCCCCAAAAGCCATGTGGTCTTAGAAAAGGACACAGGAAACGCCTACCTTCCCCTAGCTTGGAGCTCTGATGTCTGTACTTCTAGAACAGAGAGATGTGGATTGAAACACAAAGAAAACAGAGGGTCACAATGTGATCCGTGTGGGGACATGGGACTGACAGCCTCTCAGGTTGTTGTGTTTGAAAACACCACAAGCAACAAAGCCTGGAGATGTTCAGGGACACATTGTGACATGCGTTTATTATCTCCCAGGCCCGAACTTCATAAGTGGTCTTGTAGTTCAGAAGCTGAAGGGTCCAGAGCTAGCTAGAAAGGTGCCACATCTACCCTAAACCTTGAGACAGTTTCCTCAAACTTCCTGGGCTTCCGTTGCTTTCCTGGCAGGTAGGACTGCGGTGAGTATCTGTCTATTAGAAAGCCCACAGGGACAGGATCATACAGACCTCCCAGAACACAGAGAAAAAAGAGCTTTTAGTCGGAAGTACACAGACGTTCTTGAAGGACCACATAGGTGACATGGCTTGACGGTTTAAAAGGACCCTCCCCTTCCAGCTTGAGGGGCAGCTGGGAGACAATCTCAGTAGATGCCTTCCAAGCAGTCTGGTGATGGGGAGAAACAATGGGATCTCCTGCTTTCAAGGTGGCATTGCTATAATACCCCAGAGAGTTGTAGGGTGTGAAGGGAAGAAAGCAGGGGAGATGGCTCCGACAGATCGCTGCCCTTGCAGTTAGAGAGAGGGATGATTGAAATTCACCAGTCACAATGGGGAAATGCTTTGGCTGGCACGGGTGTGGAAGGGGAAGAGGGCTGACAATTCAGTTCCATCCATGGTAAACGGGACATACCCAGATGACATCAATGGTAAATAAATGTGACATATCTAGATGACAGACCTCCACGTAGAAATGTCTGCCAGACAGTGGAAAATACATTCAAGTCTGAAGCTAGGGCTGTGACTCGGTTTGCAGTCTGCCTGACTAGCATCTGTAAAGCCCCGAGTTTAATCCTAACTGCTGAGTGAGTCGGACATGGCGGTGCACACCTGTAATCCCAGCACTCGGGGGGCAGAGCCGGGAAAACCAAATGTTCAAGGCCATGCTCAACTGTGGCACAAGTTCAAAGGCAGCCTGACCTACACAAGACTCTGTGTCAGGAAGAAAGAAATGGAGGGAGGGAGGAAGGAAGGGAGGAGGGAGGGCAGAGAGAGGGAGGGATTCACACAAACACTCTCCAACTCAGGTAGCATTGACAAGGTGGTTAAAGCCTGAGACCAGCTGAGATCTTCCAGAATTCGCAAGACTCTTCATTCTAAGAACCCAGGGAAGCAAGGAAGAGATCACGGTAAATCTAAAACACAGAGCTCTCTGAGGGGACTGTTTTCTGGAAGTCGATTAGGCAGCTTGTTGCTGAGGATGGGAGAAGTTACCCTGTCAATTGCTTGCACAAACAAACTCACCATCCTCTCTCTAACTTGCATATTCTTCCAAAATCACATTCGAGGGCACAGGTCTGTGGGTCCTTGTGTGCCTTTAATATCTGAGTACTCCGTTAAACTGACAGACTGTCAAGATACTGTGCGGGATTGGTTCAAGATACCTAGGGTCCTTTAGAGACAAATGTGCTTCTGGATTGTCTCCTAGAAGCAACCTCGGGGAGATTTAAGGGAGCTCTCTAGTGTGTCCCTGCAGGGCCTCACGGGTGTTCGTGGCACTGGAGAGTAGAGGGTGTCTAAGTTCAGCCACTACAAAGGAGTCCTCATAGCTTGGGAATGACCCTCTCCAAGCCATTAAGGATGCACACGTCTAAGTAAATCCTGTTACTACAGGTTGCTGTAAACATCTGAAGTGATCGCAGGCAAAACAGGGAAGCCCTGACTGAGTTCTCCTTACCAAGTAAGAATAACTTGTAAGCTGAGCTCATTTGGGTCCTTGGGGGGCAAATCTAATTTAAAGCTACTTAAAAGTTCTTTAAAAAGGATCAACTATGTAAGTAATAAACACATGGCAGGGAGCTATGATACGCATGACTTTTCAGTAATAAACGTGCAACAGATCTCACGCCGGTATCTTAATCTTAGATGTCATGACCTAAGTCATTTTAAAGATGAGTCTAAGTTATTCCCCCTTGCCTAAGCCAGCGGGCAAAGCTTAAATCCCAGCCATAAAAAGAAGAAGAGAGGTTGTGTAGCTCACCAGCAAAGCTATTTCTGCTCTATTTAGAAATAATTGTGAAACACAAGAACAAGCTTAGACTGGAGCACTTCTCCAGTCAGATAAAAAGTTATTTAGTAAATAGCAGTTGTCAAAAACAAATCCTTTATCTCTGGGAAACAGGAAGAGAGGTTAACACTCAGCCATTCCAGCCAATCCTTTTTTTTGTCTTTCTTCCTCCAAAACAACAAACACCAGGTTAAATTAGAAAGGTCAGAATAGCTATTTTTGGCTTTGTTCTTTAAATAGTAGAGAAAGAAATGAGCCAGCCGTAGCCCTGTGCTGGTTATCTTTTGTCAACGTGACACAAGCTAGAATCTGAAAGGAGAGACCCTCAACTGGAAAACAAAATGCCCCATCTGACTGGCCCGTAGGCAGCTCTGCCAGGGCGCTTTCTTGATTAAGGATTAATGTGGGAAGGCCCAGCCCACTACAGGCAGTGCCACCCCTGGTCATGTGGGCTGAGTGACCAATGAAGAGCAAGCCGCATGGGGTTGGTGGCACCAAGTCAGATACTGCCCTTAAGAAAAGTACAGTGCGAGGGGTGGAGAGAAGGCTTAGGAGTTAAGAACATTTGCTGCTCCAGGAGAGAAAACTTGGGTTCGATTCCCAGCAACGAACTCCAGCTCCAAGGAATTATCCAATGTCTCTGGTCTCGACACACATCTATACTCCAAGTACACATGGGCACAGGCAGGCTCACATTCTCACACTCGAGCACGCACACATTTACAAAGAACAAAACATTAAAAATAAAACAAACTCTATTCGAATAGAAGTAGGAGATTTATTTCTACTGTCTGGGGCCAGGAAGTACTTCTTGAATTAAGGAGCAGATGAACGGCATCTTTAATGCTGTTTAGAGATTAATCACAGAGCCGTAGAGGATAGAAATTGGCGAAGTCCTGGCTAGAATACAAGTGGATGGAACAAGATGGAAATACGAGTCAGTTTGGCAACGCTCCCTGAACACAGGCAGGCATGCTTGTTACCCAGCTGTGCCAAGAGTAGGTGGCAGATGCATGGATTAACCCACGGTTAGAATGAGTCTGGGGAAGGCAGTCATTGGTGCCTAAAGAAGTGGATGGGGGACAAGCGGAACTTCCCTTCATCCTGACAGGAAGTTCAAGGTGGCGTCACATTAAGCTGGTCGCACAGTGTGATGCAGAAAGAACGGAAAGATTTTCGAGGAGTGGTGAGTGAGAGAGAAATCTCAGGCACTTCTTCGCCCTGCCTTCGGTGGCTTGTGGGAGAATAATAAACCAAGATGTTCCTGAGATGCTTCTGAAATAATCAGAAAAAATGAAGATTTTTCTATAATTTGTATAATCCATCTTTAAAAAATGAAAGAAAAAAAAAAAACTACAACTATGAACCGAGAGCAATGGAGTTCGAAGTTCCCCTAACGCTACACTAAAGGTTAAAAAGTGCTGCAGAGGAAAAAGAGTGGTGGAAAAGAATAAAGAAAGAAATCTTCACGGATCTTTAATGGATGCAGCAACAGAAGCATCGGGGAAGCCCAGGAGGAGGTGGGAAGGAGACTGCGCCCACCAGGCCACTGCCTCTTTTGATGTCCCCTGCCCCTGCCACCAGCAGATACTTATTTTTGCCAAAAAGGACTGGTATCTATCGGAACGTTCTGGAAACGATGACGCTGTCACCACACACTCTCGGGGAGCTGTGTGCTGCCAAGCGAGTGTCTGTTACAGGGGAACATCGACACACCATACCGTTACTTTAGAGGACATCTTGCCACATCCTGTCTCGGAGCTTACAGCTGTGTCTGCTAGATTAAACCACCTAACTCCTAGTTCAAGGCCAAAAAAATGTCAGCGACCGAGCTCCAGGGACTCTTGACACCTCTATCCCACACCGGCTGCACCCATGCACAGTTAAACTTGCTATTGATTGTAAACTATAATAAATCTGTTTTTAAAAGAACATGAGGTACTTTGCCTTCCCTCCCTCACCTCCCCATAGGAGACTATTTTAGCTAAAATAACTCACAGATCAACCTTCTGGAGATCTTAGCTGAAAGTGTTCCTCTGGACACGGCCATTCCCAGACAGCCTTCCTGCCTCACACAGGATAAAGGCCGCCTCTGGTGCCAGGATACCTTCAACCTAATCAGAACCCAAGCGGCAGAGACTACCGACTCCATTTTTCCTCCCAAATTCTCTGAAAATAACTATAAAAAGTAGTCTCTGTTCCCTCTCTGTGCGAGTCGTGTCTTTTCCACATATGTCACTACTGCTGACCTAGCATGGACGTCTCAAAGTGACTTCAAAGCTCTAAGCAAGTTACTTCTAACAATAATATTGAACCCCATGCTCTCGAAAATATGAGGCAAAAATTATCCTCAAATTACTATGTTAATGTAATTACAGTTTCAGTGGGTTTTACTGTGACCTGAGAAAATCACTTGAGGCTTCATACAAAAATAAAACAAAACAAAACACAGAAGTGACCCTTGTCTGGAAGAATTGTTCTCTTACTACTATCCATGCTGCAAATTTATTGTAATCATTTATTATAATATGAAGGCTGGGGATATATGCCAGTGGTAGAGAATGTGTTTAGCGAAGTGCGAGGCCCTGGGTCTGATCCCTAGTGAGGGAGAGAAATAATGCAGAACCTACTAAGGAAAGAAACAGTGGAGGATCTTAGGGCTAGAGAGATGCTCAGGGGTTATGAACACTTGCTGTTCCTTCGGCAAACATAAGTTCAGTTTCCAGCACCCATGTTGGAGAGCTCACGATCACCCATAACTCCAGCTCCAGGGAGGGTCTGATGCCCTCTTCTGGCCTCCACAGGCACCTGCAGTCATTTACACACACACACACACACACACACACACACACACACGCACGCACACACACACACACACACACACGCACACTATCAAACATCCTCTTTTAAAAATCAGGACAAATTAAGACCTATACGGAAAGCCTAATCATGAATAACATGCCATTTCATTGGGTGGTAAAGCGAGGTGGGTATAGGAAATGTTTCTGGCTAAGGTGGCTTCCTAAGAATAAAGACCTGACTTGCTCATTAACTCAGAAATTCTAAATGGGAAGCAGCCTTGTGCACCAGCAGATGCTTGGCCATGTCTGGAGCCATTTGTGACCGCTCCAAGTACAGGATGGGAACGAGCTACCACCAACACGTAGATGTCAAGAATGCCCCGTGAGGCACAGACAGTGCTGTTCAATGGTCCGATCCAAAATGCCAAACATCAAGGTTGAAAAACCGCACCCTAACAAGTAACCAACACTGTACAGTGACGCGACGCACGCAGGCTCTGTGGCAGTGAGCTGCTCTCGTGATTATGGACGAAGACGGTTAAGTCATACCAACACAGCTCCAGTAGGCACATGGGCTTTTCATTTCTAGTATGGTCTGGGTTAGCGGGCACAGCAGTTCCGGGGACTTAAGCAACGTGGGCTGAGGAATGAACACGGCAGAGGATGTGCATGCATCATAAACTTCCCTCTGCAGAGATGAGATCAATTTAAAAAAAGGTAACTCTTCCACAAGACAAGGAAGGCACCTCACCAGCACGCGCTCATTTAGGCAGAGTGGAGAGGCAATAACGCATCCATGGTCCCTGCACTGTCCCCTGCAGAAAGTGACCAGTCCCTGGCAGTCAGAGGCATGAACACCCCAGAAGCTCTGAACAGTCTGTGCCAGTCTCTAGTGAGTACACCAGTCTGGGGGTGAGTGTGGCCTCTGCTCTTGCAGCCCCCCACAACAGAGACAAACAATGCTACAGACCTGGGAGGATCCCCGAAATTCCCTGAGGCCACTTCCACAAGCCCCAGGGTCTGTGAGGCCAAAGGTGGTATCTTTTTACACTGGGAGTCTTAAGTACTCTCCCTGTGACCTTCGCTCCCTGCCACCTCAGTAGTAAAAAGCCATCAATAAGTCCTGCTTCGCTTTTCTGGGATATAAAGTGGAAAGTTGGTAGTAAGGGAAAATAATAATGTCTTTTTGCTTCAAATGGTGTCTGTATGAAATCCCGGCTGAACACATAACAGTGTCTTCAACCAATATTACAACAAAAACAACCATCACCACGACGGCACACTGAGAATTAATTATGATGCTTAGTACACACAGTACTGCAGCACTGTGCAATTAGCACACACAGGAGTACACACAGTACTGTAGCACTGTGCAATTAGCACACACAGGAGTGCAACAAAGGACTCTCAGGCCCTCAGACAGGTGCTGTATGAATACGAGTTTCTAATGTGGATTTTTGAAGTCTTTGTAGGCGTGTTAAGTTCCAGCTCATGGTGGATGAATAGGAAGGAAATGAAATGATAAACCTCCCTAGATCATATTCATAGCATTTACATCTATGCAAAAAGTTCTATCGTT
The DNA here is from genome assembly GCF_011064425.1 of Rattus rattus. Classification (NCBI taxonomy): domain Eukaryota; kingdom Metazoa; phylum Chordata; class Mammalia; order Rodentia; family Muridae; genus Rattus; species Rattus rattus. The sequence continues at coordinate 79,848,939 of NC_046157.1, read as the reverse complement.
CAACCAGTTAAAAGTGTCGTAGAAAACATTGCATAGACTAGAAGGATACTCATCACGCTGAGAACTACAGGACATGGAGATCGCTAACGATGTCCTCACATGCATCTGAAAGTTATCTCTCACCTGCTCTTCATTATATTCTTATTGAAAACGTAAAATTTAATTAGTACTACCACCCGTAATGTCCATCACACTGTCAAAGAGGAAGAAAGATTTATATAAAAAATAAAAAGTGTCTCAGGAAGATTTAAAGTAAGACCGCGTGGAGTCTTAAATTTAGTATAGATAAGACATATAAGCCCAAAACACTTTAATGAAAGTATTTGCAACTGAATTACTGTTCTGCATGCATACAACCCATCAAAATTGTGTCTCAAGTGTCCCCTCTAGCCCCCTTCAATGCCACAGAATAAACTTCCCTCCCAGAGAATCCATTGTTTGAAGAGTGAGTGCCTGTGTAGGAGGAAGGGGCCTTATTTTATTTAAAAAACAGACGCAGATCCTTCAGAGTCCTGTGGCATTCATATATATTTTAACATCAACAGAAAACTCAAAGAAAGGCAGCTCTCCTGCATCCGTGTGGAGGCCGCCTGTTCGCCATTCTCTGCCGCTCTGGAATACTAGTGGGGAAAGTCCGGGAAGCACTCGAATGCTAATTTTACAAAAATAAAAATAAATTGGGGAAGGCCCCACACAACCAGAGCCAGCTCGGAGACCAGGGGAGATGCGTCTCCATGCAAACAAGCGTTGTCTCTTCTCTTTTCTCCACTTTGGACAAAGGCAGACACTTTGGAGGAAGAGGATGAAAAAAGTGGAAACAAGACGTTTAGGGGTGTGGATTGGAAAAACCTCTCTCCCCTGGAGGACATGGCTCCATGCTGGCATATTAAGGGAAGTGCAAACACAATAATTAACAAGGAATCCTGTGGCTTCAACACACCGGAAAGGGTGTTGCTCCAGAGGGAACCCGGGAAATAAGGAGAATAAATTAGAGTAGGCTGGGTGACACTGCAGAGCTCCTGGGGGCTGTGGAGGGGCAGCAGAGTTAATCAGGTTTGACACACACCTTAGGAAGCTGGGGAGGCGGTGGGCACCCTTCCCGTTTCTGAATCCACAGTAATGAACTCCACACTGAACAGACACCCACTTATTTATTTTCTGCTCAGATTGCAGAATCAAGCTTCTAGCGTCCTGCGTTTCTCTGCTGTCTGGAAACACGCCTGCTTCCCATCAGAGTAACACATGTCAGTCACCATCAGGCCTGCGACGGCTCCCTTCCCCACGTGTAATTCTAACAATCAGCGAGCGCCAGGCCGATCCCCAGCCTCGGGTGTGAGCATTTTCTAGGGCGCACTCTGGTAGAAGCCCTCGCCCTCTGCGCATTTCCCTTGATTACGAAGCCTCTTTTCAGAAGCCCTATAATTCTCCCAAGAGTTGAAGTAATTGGTAAAAATTAGAGCTGAGGGGACATGGAGTCCACTTAGAGGGGGCACTTGCAGCTATAATTTTTAGAAAAAAAATTTTCCTTTTAGTTCCAATATAATTCTGCACTTTTCCAATTCTGCCCTTTTCAAATGCCAAAGAAAATGTTCCTGTTATCTTGTGGGCCATGGAAAAGGCAGCGTAATGCATTCATGCTCCATTTAAGGTCTACAAAGAGTTCCCTTCCTGCGAAGGGCGTCCTTTAGACCCCTCTTTAACAACTGAAAACTAATACACAAATGCCCCTGTTGCAAATCACTGTTACTCCTGCCTGCGAAGAAAGGGGGGTGTGTGCGCGCGCCTGTGCATGTGTGCCTGTGTATGTGCCTCTGTGTGTGTGCCTGTGTGTGTGTGCCTGTGTGTGAGTGCCTGTGTATGTGTGTGTGTCTGTGTGTGTGTGTGCACCTGTGTGTGAGTGCCTGTGTGTGTGCACCTGTGTGTGCCTGTGTGCGTGTGTGTGTGTGCCTGTGTGCATGCGTGTGTGTGTGTGTGCACATGCATGTGTATACATTCTGTTACCTTCAGTTCATGCTAGGTAGCTGTATTATCAAGATGTCCTCTCACTTTGGTAAATAATAATCCAGATACAGAGCAATTGGTAATTGATTTATTTTTTTTTTTAGTGAGTAACGGTAGCTAAATTCCAAGGCATGACTCTAATATTGGAATCTTTTAAAAAATTGATTATTATTTATTTATTTTGTGTACTGAGTGTTTTTTTGTACATATATGAGTGCCCCGTGCAGGAGAGAGTGATGGGTCCCAGTTCCAGGAGAGGGTGACAGGTCTCCTGGAATTAGAGTCAGAGATGGTTTTGAGCTGACATGATGGGAAAGGCTGGGAAACAAACCTGGCTCTTCTCCGGGGAGCAGGGAGGGCTTTTAATTGCCACCACTTTAGCCCCTGCTGTTCTTTAGAAAACAACAACCAAAAAGATTGACTTTAAATTGCATTTAAGTGTATATGCACCGTATGCTACCGGACCCCTGCAGCTGAGTTACGAGTGGTTGAAGGTTGCTCAAATGGGCGCTGGAACCTAATGTGGGTCCTCTTGAAGAATAGCAAGCCATCCACTTAACCGCTGAGCCGTCTCTCTAGCTCTGAAGGCAGAGTTTTATCAGATTCTATTTAATGAAAACTATTGAGTGACCTCCTGCCACTCAAAGAAGTGATGGACTCCAGGGATGGAGGACGATTCAGCAAGGAGGAAGGGAGAAGCCAACAGGTAAAAATAAAACCACTGAATTCCGAGAAATCCAAAGTCTACTGTGTCTGAACGAGAGAACGAGCCCCCATAAGGTCTACCTTAGTTAGGGTTTCTACTGCTGGGAAGACACAGCATGGCCGCAGCAACTCTTATGAAGGAAAACCTAACTGGGGCTGGCTTACAATTTCACAGGATTAGTCTACTGTTGTCATGGCGGCATGCAGACAGCCATGGTGCCTGAAAAGGAACTGAGGATTTCACATCTTGATCTGCAGGCAGCAGGAGACTGTGCTACTCTGGGTGTAGCTTGAGCATATGAGATCTCAAAGCCCACCCTCACAGGGACACACTTTTTCCAACAAGGCCACACGTAACAGTGCCACTCCCTATGTGCCAAGCATTCAAACACATGAGTCTGCGGGGGCCATTCCTACTCAAAACACAAGGCACATGATCAGCGTTGTACAGTAACAGCACAGAAATCTCTGTGGACACAAGACAGCAGCCAGAAGCATGTGTTAAGGCAACCCTGGAAAAAGAGGTTTTCACACAAAAATCCAAACTTCTGGATTTTCGTGGACCTAATAAGTATACAAGAGATGTTAATGAGAGCACAGAGTAAGGGACTAGGTCTCTACTTCCCATAGAGTCCTCTTTCAGAGGAGCTCGCCCCTGTAGGCATCTGCATTAGCAAGCCTTGTCTTGGACAGACAGACAAAAGGGACTCCAGAATTTTAGACTCTGCCCCAAGAGGAGAAACAAGGAGTAAGGGACTGAGTATGTATTGAGATTCTCTCCTGGAGGCTGAACAACAAAAAGCTAAAAAAGAACAGCCTTTCTCAGCATCACTTGACACGGGGTGGTGGGACTGGTTCATCAGGAATCTGTGCTGTTTGTAAGGACTTGGGAGGACAGCTTGCCAATGGGGTCTGAGAGGAAAAAATGTCTCAGACTCCATCATACGGTTGATACAGAATGAAACCACTTCTTGTCCATCTCAGCAGCCAACTACATCTTGTCCAAAGGATCGTTGGGAGTACTCTGGCAGAGTGAGGGCATGGCAGCCTCGGCTGGGCCAGCAATGGAGCAGGGTCCAGTCAGCTCTGGTCCCCAGCCTCTTCTCCATGGTCAACACTTTGTTTTCTCAGACATCAGGCTGTCCTGAGATAGAATCCTTTCCTGGAAGGTCCTATCCCCTGTGGCCGTCCCTGTTCAAATCTATCCATCTCTTCAGATACAGAGCTAAGGAAGAGGTAGACCTCCATTTCAAAGTGGCTCCCCGACGGACAAACTCCTGCTAAAGACGCAAACCAAGACGCAAACCTGCCAGTTTGCCAACACCACGGTTGTACATACAGTTTAGAGCCCACGCAAGGTACGTTTCTTAAGACCTAGTTGGAACCCCAGTAAAATCATACAACATGCATTTATCTTCAAAATTCAATTTCTAAGGATGTTTGTTACATAAAACCATGTTAATTATCTTAGTCATCAGGCAGATGGGCCACAGAACGGTCCTGAAAGGAAGAAGGGAGTTCCCACAGATGCCTTTCTACTGACAAGCACTGCACCATCCCAGGGAGGACTGCACTGTCAAACCAAACCAGCTTAGGTTTCCCAGAGGCTTCACCACAGGGGAACTGTGGTCCAGTGTAGTCTCGAAGGAAAGCACAGTGGCCACGTAGACGCCCTTGGCAGTAGCCGTGCTTTACGGAAACGTGAAAGGCTTCCCCATGTTGACTAGATACCATGTTTGTGTTGTCTGCCTCAGCTCTAGCTCTCCTCTGAGCTTCATACCCGAGGCCAAAAGGCAGCTCCCTACCAAATAAATGCCCAGTTCCCGTTCCCCACCAGAATCCTGAACCCAAAGTAGCTTCAACCCATCAGCGAGGAAAACCCTATCGATACCATGAGCTAGCTCAAAATTATTTCTGCCTATGAACTAAATAACGGAGTAGCTGGGAACCAGAGCGGCACAGTGCATCTCCCCGCCCACGCGAAACTTAAACAACCAGTGCCTCTTAGCCTTGAAGTTTTAAGACCTTTGGCAACTCGCTCTAAGGAAAACTGAACAGAAAACAATAATAAAGGGGGCTGGAGGGATGGATCAGTGGTTAAGAGCACTGACTGCTCTTCCAGAGGTCCTGAGTTCAAATCCCAGCAACCACATGGTGGCTCACAACCATCTGTAATAAGATCTGATGCCCTCTTCTGGTGTGTCTGAAGACAGTGTACTCACATACATTAAGGTAGATAGGTAGGTAGGTAGATAGACAAGACAGACAGATAGACAGACAGATAAAAGGTAATTTCACTACACTTAGAATTCAGATAACTATATTGTGTGTTACAAAAGGAAAACACTAAGTGGTCTTAAGGAAGAATTAAGGAAGGGGGTGCAGTCTTCTCAGTTATTAAAGATCGCATGTTGAGCTGTCCGTGCTGGAACTACTTCCCCAGGTACAGCTGTGACTGGATTCACTCCACTCAGCTCACGAACAATCCACACAGGTACGCAGTGTGAGCTGCCATCTTGAATCAAAATGGCAGTGAACATGAGCTTCAAAAGAAATTTCTGAAAATGATTTTGTGGATTTCGAGTGAAATCTGTCAAATGGTGGGGTTCGAGGACACTGTCACTGAGCTGAGCACTGCCTTTAGGGGGACTTGGTAACGATTTTAGCTTATTAATTTGTTCTCCAGTTACCCGATCGGTACTACAGAGCATTTATTTCCACATGAGACTTGAATAAACTCTTCCAGCCTTGTGCTCAGTAGTCCCATGTTCTCAGACGTGACATCCGGGTCCCAGCAGGAGGGCCCAGCAGGTAAAGGCTGTCAAGTTTCAGTCCTAGGACCCACACAACTGAAGGAGAGAACCAAATCCCTTAAACGGTCTTCTCCCCTCCATGTGTGCATAGACACAGACGTGCACTCAAAATAATGACGACAAAAATCATTTTAAATCTAAGGAAATAAGGCCCAGGTTAGAATATAGTTTCTCTTTTAGCAGGAGGGTGACAAGAGAGAAGTGTCACGAGAATTTTATCAACCAGACTGTTGGTCCCTGGGAAACACGTGCTTTATCTAACTAAGCTCTCTACTTTCCCACCAGGGAAACGATGGCTTAGGAAGACCTGGGACCCCTGTTTTATCCTGCTTGGCAGGTGATCTGTTTACAAACCCAGAGGTTTGTGGCAACGCTGCTGGGCCTACCTCTTCACATCTTTTTCCTAACAGTTTAGATAGTCATTAGCATCTTTTAGCAATAAACTACTTTTTAAACTGAGGTGTGCATTTTTTGAAAAAAACAAAACAAAACAAACCATAATGCCACTGTAAACTTACTAAGAATACTGCACAGTGGATAGGTAGCTTTATTTGTGACGTCTGTTTGTCCCAATGGCCTAGACATAACAACGTCTGCGGTGACCTTACAACCTTAGTAGGTATCTGTAGGTGGATGGGTGGATGGATGAATATAAATTCAATCAAGTTGTTTTTTCTCTTTATATCATTGCATACCCCAAAATCCACTTGGTTGCCTGAAACTTTGTGTAGCCATTTTTCTGTGGTGGTGCTAGCCAGTACACTTCGTTTGCACAGCCAGCGAAGCACATAGATTATTTTGCTAAATCTCCTTCAATGTGCCTACTTGGGAAATATTAACTTGGTACTCGCTCCCTTTTCCAGAGCTAAATAATTTCACTTAACAGTATTTTATGGCTGTCAGACATTCGCAGTCTTTGCTAAAAGTGTTGCTTCATCTGTCCTTATTAAAAATTAACCACTTAAGCTTTCTTCTGTTTTTACTTCTTCAACTATCCGCTGATAGGGCTTCGGGGACCTTCTGCTTGCTTGCAGTTGTATGGAGGTGGCTGGTTCCTGATGCAGAAACAGTTATTGCATTGGTCAGGAGAGGAGAGCACCTCCAAGAGTATTTCTTGTAAGACCCTGCGTTAGCCGTCAGCCTCCCTGCTCCTGTCAGCCTACCCTGCCCAACAGCCTTCAGGATGAAACTGGGAGATCCACTGGCCATGTTTCCTTCGGTGCAGTATCAGATTTTTGCAGCTTTCTTTAAAAAAATCAGTTCCAAGGACTCATCACAGTTCATGGAGGCAGCTATTTGTCTGCCAGGAGATGGAGCGAACCAGAGCCAGCGATTCAGTACACTGCACATCCTGGGTCAGAGAGTGACTCCAGCCAAGGAGGCTGTCATCCTCTTCCATGGAAAACCCTCCCATACACCAATGCCTTGACCTTAGAAACCTGATTTTCCTCTCCCTGTCTAACCTCCCGTGTAGCCCCTGGCTCTCCTGGCTGGCATGTAAGGGACTGAACCGTGGCATCCTCACCCAGCTCACCTGATCATATGACCGAACGTGCCTTGCAGACTGTATGTTATAAACCTCTCACTGTGCCAATTATACAGCAGGCTCAGAAAATCCCACTGACGCTCCCTGACACTACACCACTTCCAGGGGCCACATGCAACCTGGGACATGGGCCCTCCAGCCAGGAGCCTTGGGCCCTTCCTTACTTTTCTCTGTACCCAAAGCTGTCCAGAAAGAAGAGCAGAAAACCCTAACAGTGTGGGTGACAGGTAAGAATGAGTCAGATCTTCTCCACCCTTGGTACTCAGTGTGATCTCAGCGTGGTATGAACATCACTTGGGACCGCACGGGAGATGCAGCATCCAGGCCTGACTACAGACCTGCTGACCTAGAAATTCTCTTAACAGCATCACCATGAGATCTGCCGACAAATTAGTTTGAGGGTGCTACTCTGGGTACAGGCAGAAGAAGAGGCATATCTCCATGTGTGTCAGTGTGTTTGTAATATATATATATATATATATATATATATATATATATATATATATTTCATCCAATTCTGGTGTTACCACCACCTCACACAGCAGAACATACAGAGGATGGCCCTGAAATCTGATGCCAGGGAGCTTGTCTCCTCTAAACACCAAGACAAAAGACCAGCATAATAAACAGTTTCACCGGTACCTTGGGTTGTGCCTCATGTAACATATATATCACATAGTGAGCCTGTTTTGTTTTATTTCCTTTCAAAGTAATAGTGATTTCCCCCGATGACTGTTGGATAAAAAGGGAGTACAGTGGGAAATGAAAGGACCTCCTCTAAGATCCTCTGAGGCAAGAACACAGGCATGATTTACTAGTGTGATGGGGCAAAGGTTCCTCCATCTTGCCTCAGCTGACGCCATCTTTGATTTAATCAGAAACTGAGCCCTCCTTTCTCTATGCCTGCTGAGAAAGTTCTAGAAACCCGGGGTTGAAATGCCCCAGCTAACCGCACGGTTTTGGCTTCTGGTAAGCTGCTTGCTTGCTTTACTGCCCCCTGCAACTGCCAACCAGGATGCAGTTTTCCTGCGGCTTTGCCTTGAAAAGCTCCCTGTCAAATGCACTCAAGGCTGCTCTGCGAGAAGAGTTTCTTTTCAGGCATTTGCTGGTAGCTTAATACAGACTCCCAATGTGAACTTTGGTCATGCTGCATGGTGACTGAGTCGTTACTCTGAAAAACCAGGAACAAATCAGGATTCCCATTTCATGAGCCAACGATGCCGACGAAACTACAGTTATCACACGTGACACACAAGGAATGCTCAGTTAACACAAGCCGTTGCCATTATGTGCGTTGTCTGTGTGAATTTATGCCACCATGGACCCCAGAATAATTTCCTCATGTGATTATATCAGATATTGATCCATGGCTGACAGATAGAAACCATTAAGTGTAGAAAGCAGACACCACAAAGTATCATCACACAAACAACACAGCGACCCAGGACTGTCACAACGAACGTCACCTCAGGGCCCAGATCCTGGTAAGCCACTGTGAGATGAAAAGAAGCCCATCTTGGCATGTCACCTCACACCCCACAGGTGTCCTTTGTGAATAGACTAGGTCAGTGTAGTGTCTACTGCAAAGACTTTTACAAAGATGAACATACTTACTTACCCTTTTCTTTAAAACGCAAGCCTTGCTGTCTACTTTTTTTAACTAGATAGCTAGCCAGAGGGTAAATCCATTTCCCATTCTCAGATTCAGTTTATTTACTTACATATTCATTAAGCTGGAGTCTCATGTAACATAGACTAGCCTGGGACTCACTATGTAGCTGAGGCTAGACCTTCAACTTCTGATCTTTCTGCTTTCTTCTTCTAAGTGACGGGATCCCAGGTCTAGGCCACCATGCCCAGCTTTAAAGTTTACTATAAGAGCAGCCAGGCGTATTGTACTTTCTGCTTTTATCATTATTTTTTAATATTGCTCTTTTTGAAAGACCAAGCTCACCTCTTTACCCACGAAGGCATAAGACGCCAATTTAACACTCAATTGGACAAGCCAGACTGAAAAACACACTCAAACCATCTATCTTAAAAGTATTAAAATCAAGACCAGCTCAATGAGACTACTGGGGGTATGGTGGAGGGTGGGGGTGGGAGACAGGATGTGGGGATGGAAGACAGGAAGTGGGGGTGGGAGAGAGGAGGTGGAGGTGGAAGGTGGAGGGTGGGGTGGAGACAGGAGGGGGTGGGAGGAGGTGGGGGTGGAAGGTGGAGGATGGGGGTAGAGACAGGAGGTGGGGGGGGAAAAGAGGAGGTGGGGGGGGGAAATAGGAAGTGAGGGGGGGGAGAGGAGGGTGGGGGGGTGGAAGAGAGGAGGTAGGGGTGGGAGAGAGGAGGGGGGGTGGGAGAGAGGAGGTGGGGGTGAAGAGAGGAGGGAGGGGTGGGAGATAGGAAGTGAGGGGAGGAGACAGGAGGTTGGGGGTGGGAGACAGGAGGTGGGGGGTTGAAGAGAGGTAGGGGTGGGAGATAGGAAGTGAGGGGGTGGGGGAGACAGGAGGTAGGGGGGTGGAGACAGGAGGTGGGGGTGGGAGACAGGAGGTGGGGGTGGGAGACAGGAGGTGGAGGTGGAAGGTGGAGGGCTGGGGTGGAGACAGGAGGTAGGGGTGAGAAAGCCTGTCCAGAGGTAATTGGCAGAACATCTGGCAGACTCCAATTTGTGAAGTATTTCTAAAGCCTCTAATAAAATGTTGTTTCCAGCCATGGATTTTCAGATTAATGGCTTTATTATATTTTTACTTGCTGTGTGATTCTGGAAGCACGCTTCTGCAGAGAAGACATCGTTCTAGCTGAGTTTTGCCCATAAATTAAAAGGGGGAGGGGCATGAGCTTGAATTCTACTTGCAGTCAGATGTGGCGTTTGTTTCCAGCCGCAGGACACCACAGAACAATCTTGTCTTTTTTGGCTTCCTTGTCAGAAGGCAGGGCCTTGGGACAGCTTACAATACCATCCATCCTCCCTCCCCACTCTGCATCCGGATGCCTCAGTCTCCACATGACATGATGCTAATGAGTCTGGGTCCCTTACCTGCTGGTTTTCTTGACCAGGATGGCCCTGAAGATGTGCTCGAGGGGTATCTTCTCTTGCCTGCGCGTCGGCTGCACAAACGGGTGCAGGGCGGCCAGCGAGAAGCCCTGCTGGTACAGCTCCAGCAGCTGGTCAGGCAGATCCCGCAGAGAAGCTAACCTTGTGGCTGAGGATCTCGGCAGCTCCGCTGGGAACAGGGAGAAAAGGAGCTAATCAGAGACCCACCACCACGGAACTCCACACCATAACCATAACCTCTCCCCTGGGTCTGGGAGCACCTTCTGGGCCACTCCTTTCCAGGCAAGCCTTCCACAGATTTTATACACAGCTCTTCTCCCACTGTATCAAAAGACATCAATAACGGAGAGACAAGGGAAAAGCTCTCTACCTACTGAGCTTCCTCTCCAGTCCACCTGTTAGTCTAAATTGAAGCCCTCAGCCTTTTCCCTGGAGGGAATGAGTGTGATCTATTTTTAGATATGAGTTGACGATTGCTAATTCATCCATGACAGGCCTGCCTATCTATCCACTTTTATATAAATATCAGAATAACCTTAGAAGCATGTCCTGTGCTGCTTTAAAGTACCCCATAAGAAAAGGATATTGTTAAGGCTGGGCATGGTGTTCACACTTGGTTTGGCCAGTTCTCACTCTGTAGACCAGGCTAGCCTCCAACACTCAGTGATCCCCCTGCCTCAGGTTCCTGGGTGCACAGAGCAGTTCCTGCTTTGTTTTTTGTAGATCTGTGTTGCAAAGGTTATAAAACCTTTTGTTTCTACATGGCTTTAGTAAGAAAGACATTCCTATATGACTTCACACGCACACATATATAACACATTCAGAAAACACATTTGTAAAGCGGGTTCCACGGCGCACGCCCGTCATCCCTGCACCATGGAAGCCGAGCAGAGGAGTTGCGAATCCAAGGTGAGTACGCGGTACATAGTGAGACCACAGCGCAAGACGAACAAGCCAAAGGTGTGGCTGGCTGTGATGAGCTCAGATATCGCCAGACTTCATTCATAAAGAGGTAAAGATTTACTTCTCCATAGAAAGCCTCTCTTCCCGTGCCCTGGATATTCTCAGAGAAGAAAAGGAAATAGGAAACGATCCCTGTGAGGTGCGATGTATACTTCCTATCCGACCTGTAGTTTCCGCTATTAATAAACCTTCCTTATTTAAGTTGTGCACATGAGCTGTGGGAACTCGGCTGGGTGTTTATTGGATCACTGAACAATGTTCCACCTGATCCACAGGACCTATTATATATGAGGGAATTTAGTTTGTGATGATAGGAGTGTCTCTCATTAATCCATTACTTGCCTGTTGACGTCGCAAAAGTGGAGTTGCATGTGTGACGACAGCAGAAAGGCACTGGAACATGCGACAACTTTTCTGTTAATGCTTTATAATATATCCCATTTTTTACATGTGAATCTTAAATATATTTCATATTTACCTTGCAAAGCGTACACTATGAGTTCAATCCCCCTGAAAGTTACGTTTTTTCTTATTGATTTGAGAAGTGACTTTTCTCATGAATTAATATATTTGTGACTGTAATAAATTAACTTATTTGCGTTACACTATCTTTCATCACGTTAGTTTCGTAAGTATGTTTTGGGTTTGTTTCCTGAAATTTTTGTCTCCCTGTTTAACCTCTAAACCTTCTTTACTTTCTTTTTCAAAATCGTTTTTTTTAAACTAACTAATCAAATCCCCCTTTCATTCCCTTAAAAGTGTTAATATTTTTATTGAATCATATTCAAACTGAAGCTTGACCAGGAGCATTAAAACCAAGCCTTTTCCACCATGCTGCTGTCCGCAAACACCATTTGGATTTACTTGAGTTGTCCTTTTGGTCCCTCTGGAGCATATTAAAATTCTGTCACGTGGCTATTATATATTTATCAAGTTTATTCCTAGTCACTTTATAATGTCGCTTCTATTAGAGTAACAGATTCTCTGGCCCATAATGTCCCTGCTGGGGAATCAGACAGACTCTCGTCAGAGCTGATGGAGGGGATCCCTCTGAGGGCAGGTAAGGTGCCTCGATCCCCCAGTGCATGGACTCTGCCCAGGGTCGCCATCATTTGGAGCAGTCCTAATGGACACACAGAAAGAGCACATGCGTCACAGGCACACAGCGGTGCCAAGGCCAACACCAAGTCATCCCAGAAGCAAGCAGCACAGAGCTACCGTCAATGGAGGGCCACCTCTCCCTGTAGGGGACTCTACACGGGTCCTGACGAGGCTACCCTGTAAGATACTGTCCTTGACTTTGCAGATTGCTGCTCAGGGACACCAGGGACATCTCAGGTTCCTCCTCCCTCTGCACAGCGTCTCTGAGGATGTTACGGTAAACAGCATGCACCCACCAGCGGCCCTGCTGCAATCCTGCTGTGGCGGCAGACTCCTCGGCTTCCTTTCTTGGTTCCTAATCTGCCATGACGTACTTGGGCCTTGAGCAGCCCACAATGGTCAGTGGCTTCACCTCCTACTCAACTACTTAACAAGACGCCAACTTCAGACGGGAATAAATGGTTCAGAATATGAGCAGGCACTTTTAAGATGGGACGCGTGTCTGGGTATTGATGAGGTACAGACAACAAATAATGATGTGTAAGAAACATATTTCCACCTTAGAAAATGCATATCACGACACGCAGAAGTAAAGTGGGTACCATAGAGCTATTTTAAGTGCACAACTGAGGTTGGGAGTGGAACCCACCTAAGGCCAGATGAACCGCCAGACCTGGCGATGGAATTATATAACAGTTCACATGCCGTGCTTTCTCCAGTCTATAAAGGATTCAATGTTTCAATAAATAAAATGAGAAATATTGCAGGAAAGTAATGATTAAAAAGAGAATTTATGGACAAAGGCATTTCCAACAATGTCGTTCTGACAGCAAGAACCTGGAACATTGATTAAAGCTGAAAATCCTATCTTTGGAGCTCCTCCTCAAAGAAAAGTGTACAAAAAGGGCTTTGGCGAAAATAAAACTTCAGGCCCAACTGTTTCGAGGGGCAGGCCTTCTGTAAATGCAAAGATTTCAAACTCTTACTTGTATAATGAATGAATTCTTCTTTACTAGGACTTTTGTGTTTACATGTATGTTTGTGCGTGAGTACATACATGTCTGTGTGTGAGCATGTGTGTATGCACATGTGTACCTACAGAAGCTAGAGGTCACCCATAGGTGTTCCTCAGGAGCCATTTTCGATGCTGTTGTTTTGGTTCCTGTTTGTTGGTTTTGAGACAAGGTTTCTCATCAGCCTGGGGCTTGCCCCAAGACCCTAGGCTGGCTGACAAGACAGCCCCAGGAATCTGTCTGTCTCGTCCCTTACCAGTGCTAGAATTATAACCATACTCTACCATACTGGACTTCATTGGCTTTGAATCCAAGGCCCAAGTGCTCTTCCAGCCCCAGGCTTCCCGGTAGCTGAGACGACTTGTGCAAGCCATCACTCTCAGCTCAATGACAGCATTCCATGTTTCTCATGAGCTGTTAGCTCTAGCCATGGGAACATAGTAAGGTTCTACATAGTCACCAGTCCGTCTGCCATCAAATGGTGGCTATAAGATTCAGTTGGGATGACAACGGTGTGTGTGTGTGTGTGTGTGTGTGTGTGTGTGTGTGTGTGTGTGTGTGTGTGTAATCAACACAGCCAAACAATAAGTCAGGATGGGTGGGGAGCTGGCAGATGGATACCATGTTGACCCTATGGGGTCAGGGCCATTAGACTGTGCTCCCTCCCCACCCAGACCTTTATCCTTTATATTCCCGAAAATCAGTGCGCTATAAATATTAAGCAATCAACTGCCTAATACTTAAAAACTTCCTGAATAAAACACAGCGCCCTTTATTTTTTTTAATCTAATATTTGTTGGTCAAAAGTCAACCATTTTGTGACATCAATTTTTGGTAAGTGTAACATCAGAATAAGTTTAGCTTTGCGGCTAAAACAACAACAATAAAAAACAAACAAACTCTCAACGGAAATACTGCAATAAAAAGGCTTATACTGTAAGTATCATTAAAGATCTTTAGTTCATGTTTCTGTTTGAACCTTAACCCACAAATACAGAAGCAAAAGCTTAGTTCTTGTGTCTGAAGAGACGGCTTATTATTAAGAAGGTTTCTGAGGAGCCTACACTGCTCTAAGAGAGGAGCGGAGTTCAGTTCCCACGCGGGAGTCCCACAACCTCCTGTAACTCAAGCTCGGGGATGGGCCACCACCCTCTATGGCTGTCATGGTTACCTGCACTCAAGGGCATATTCCCACACACCAACACTACAAGTGTAACCATCAAAATGAATTAAATAAATAAATAAATAAATAAAAAACCCAGCCTGGTTCTTGTAGAGTTGTCAGCCCCTCAATGCTATGTCAATCTCTTAATATTACTACTAGAAAACTAAACTATGAAACGTAATATAAAACTATTGAATAGTATTGAAAATAAGGAAAGGTTGGTCTATCAACATATCGAATGATGGGATGTTCAGATGGAAATAGATTATAGTTGTTGGCCTGTTCTACCCACCCAGTCAGAGTAATCGCCCTAGCATTCTGCTTTGTAATAACTGTCTGATTTCACTGCTGCTTATGTAACCTTGGGTAGATGACAGAAATCCCTCCCCATCTCTAGGGTCCTTTACTATGAAACTGAGATCTTGGATACACATTTGGGGAAGGAATTTCCAACTCTAATGAAGCGATTTTATTATTTCAACTTGAAGACTTAGGAATCTATTTTCTAACTAAAAAGTAGCAAAGTATAGTAGGGTAAATGTTTCAAAATGAATGGAAAGACCTTGATAAAGACAGAGCTGACACAGGAATGAGGAATGGCGCTACGCTGTGGGACGGCAAAGAGGCAGGACAGGGAGCCCACTGCTCTTCCTCTGGTCACATCTCGCCCATGACCTGGTTCTGTGGAGAATTCTGAAGCTCCCACTGTCACTTAGGAGCACAGGAGACTCCCAGGGAGTCCCTGGCAATATGGAAGAGATAAGAGCAGAATGGGAGAAAAGCAGTATCTGAGCAGGACATGGAGGACAGACCCCACACACGTGAGGTTCCCATTTTGAATCTTCTGATCTGGACTCCCACTCTGGAACAGGACCACATAAGCCATTGTGAGGTGCAACTTTTGTGCACTGTCATTCACATGCTGAGGACAAGCAACTGATAAGGCTCTCAACCATGGCTTCTCTCCAGCAAGAGGAAATGGTGTCGGCACAGGGAAGTTAGCACCCGGAGGAGGGGCCTACCCTCCCTTCCTCTTCCCAGCTTGTCTCTCTCTGTAATCACACCCACAGTGATCAGACCCTAGGCCTGATCTAGGCTGCACATCGACTCCTGCTACCCTGGCATGTCCCCCCTGTTCTAGGCACCCTACAGCATGGCACGGGCTGACTCCTGCTGGTTTCTTCCATGTGTACAGGAGCAGAGCCTCAGCTTTGAGACTTTAACATGCACTACAAAAGTCTTGCACATGTAGCCCCAGCCTTACTGTGTAGCCCAGGCTAACGGTGAATTCATGGTGGTCCTTCTGTCTCAGTTGCCCAAGTGCTGGGTTGCTCAGGGGGCCACCACCACATAGGTGGGCTGGTATAGAACTCAAGGCTGGGTGCCTTGGGGTCCAGATAGAGAAGTAAACAAAAGACACAGGCCAGGCCCACTTGGACCCAGGGACTGTACCTTGTCCTTCTGGCCTGGGTACTCCCAATGTGGACCCAATGGCCCACAACTTTTAAAGTAAATTTGTTGGTTATCACACAAAGCACGGTGTTTCACTGTGATATGTTCATATATGTGTATCGCTAGGACTGGGTCTTACTCACCCCACACTGCCCTCCCTCATCCCCTCTCTCCCTGGTCCTCCCCAATTCCCTCTCTCCCTGGTCCTCCCCAATTCCCTCTCTCCCTGGTCCTCCCCAATTCCCTCTCTCCCTGATCCTCCCCCTTCCCCTCTCTCCCTGGTCCTCCCCAATCCCCATCCCCTCTCTCCCTGGGTCCTCTCCTCCATCCCCTCTCTCCCTGGTCCTCCCCCTTCCCCTCTCTCCCTGGTCCTCCCCCTTCCTCTCTCTCCCTGGTCCTCCCCAATCCCCTCTCTCTCCCTGGCTCTCCTCCATCCCTCTCTCTCATCCCTGGTCCTCCCACTTCCCCTCTCTCCCTGGTCCTCCCCCTTCCCCTCTCTCCCTGGTCCTCCCGCTTCCCCTTTCTCCCTCATCCTCCTCCATCCCTGCTCTCCCTGGTCCTCCTCCTTCCCCTCTCTCCCTGGTCCTCCTCCATTCCCCATATACTTTCTCTGTCTAC
The DNA here is from genome assembly GCF_011064425.1 of Rattus rattus. NCBI lineage: Eukaryota > Metazoa > Chordata > Mammalia > Rodentia > Muridae > Rattus > Rattus rattus. Next base: position 79,832,510 of record NC_046157.1, on the reverse strand, counting down.
CCTCTTGTTTCCCCTTCCTCCCCTCCTTTGGTTTCTCCCTTCTCCCTTCATGGTCCCTTTCTATTTTCAGTCTGTCTGTCTGTCTCTCTCTCTGCCCCCCCTCCAGATTCCACTTATATGAGGAAAAATATAATGTTTATCTTTCTGAGTCTTGGTGGGGTTTTCTTATTAACCTAACAATCTCCAATTTCCAGCTGCATCCACTTCCCAGAATTTCCAGTTCATTCGAGAAGTCAGAAGTCGTAATACTGACCTTTGAATTTTCAACCCCTATGACTCAAAGTCAAAGTGTTGGGCTTCAGAGTCTGGCTAGGGCATGTGACAGTGTAGGCTAGGGATGCCCTTCCTCTACTCTTGCCTCTGTCCCACACTGCTGACACTTGCACACTCAGTGAGGACAGCGAAAGGCAAGGATGCTGAGGGAAGCCCATCTGGCTACTCCCACGGAGCAGCACGGACACCCATGGCTTTGAGGCCATGTCTGTGGAAACTGATGATACCTGTCTCTTGAGTCCCTCCTCTTCTGCACCCGTAGGAAGAGAGCTTAGGACCACAGTTATATCCAAATCCCGTTGAAATCCAGTGTTTCCCTGAGCAACTGCCAAGATTAGTCTTTTCTAACATCACGTCTCTGCTGAAAAGTATTTCAGGCTATTCAATGGCCGGAAGGTCTCTTAAAATAAGCAATGCTTTCCTTATAAATAAATTTACCATCATTCCAAGAGTTAAGAGAAAGAAAAGGAATGAAAACATGTGGAATCCTAACCCACAAAACCACAGATTTCTCAACACTCCTGGGACACGGACGATTCTGCTTTTGTTATGACTGTGTTTTTGTTTAGTCAAACGTTCTGTGGCCCATTTCACCCCTGGAAACGAAGCTCTTCAGCTCTTCAGAGGAACTTAAGCAGTGCTCTGGCTGCTCAGAACAATCCACTAAGCTCTCCGACACAGAAAGGAAATCTCGGCACACAGCCCTGCCCCCTTCCCCCCACTCCATCATGCAGCAGTAACGACACCTATTATTCTGTCCAGCGATCATTTGTGACTTTAACCTAATTATTCCAAGTCTGACTTTGCTTTTCTAATTACACTCGCTAATGGATCTGTCAATACCAAAGAGCCTGGTGTGAGGGAGAAGCCACCTCCCCTGGTAATTTCTCTCACAGGTAAAGTTGATAATCACACTGTTCGCCCCAAAGCTTTTTTTGATGTATAAGTTCCTTGAAGACTGCTATTTCTATAACATCAATCTGCCTGAGCTTTGCAGTAGATCCGATTTGGTAAAACACTAAAATCAGTCATTTCTCAACGTGAAGCTTTTCAATGAACACAGAAGGAATAAGAATTCGATTTTTAAACATTGTTTGCAGCCCTTGGCTGCAATGGGTGTCATTTTGAGATTTTTGGAACAAGTTAAAACTTTCATTAGAAGGTTCTTTAACATTCAGATTTCCATCATCTTTCCATTTAAAAACCCAAGCTTCTAAAAGTGAAACAGGGGAGGAGGGAGGGGATAGAGAATTGGGGAGGGAGAGAGGAGGGTTGGCCAAGTCTGAACTACTCAGATGTCCTTCCATTCTCTAATCCTCACAACACCAGGCCTGTCAACTGGACAGGATGGAGAGAGCGAAGCTCTGTATGCTACGGACTAACTGTTACGCAGACAGTTTAGGACACTGGATCCATAGCTCCGACTAAAATATCTAGTAAGAACTAAGAAATTCATGGCTCAGAGAGGTACCATGCTCTATAAAAACCAGAACTCTACTGATGCGGCACCAGAGAGGTGATGTGGCAGGCTCCACAGACAGTAACTAAGTCAGGGCTGAGATGCTGGGCCAGTAGAGGACATCAATTGCTTTTTAAATTAATTTCAAGGCTTCATCTCAAAGTGACAAAGGTAATGTTAATGAAACAACATGCAGGTGCACACATGCACAGAGACACACAGACCCCCCCATACACACACACACACACACACACGCGCACACGCACACACACGCACCACACATAGACACACACACAGACACACAGACCCCCCCATACACACACACACACACGCACACACACACACGCACACACACGCACCACACATAGACACACACACAGACACACAGACCCCCCCCCCACACGCACGCACCACACATAGACACACACAGACACACAAACATACAGACCCCGCCCCCCCACGCACACACAAACAAACAGACACAGAGACACACAGACCCCCCCATACACACACACACACACACACGCACGCACCACACATAGACACACACACAGACACACAAACATACAGACACACACAGACCCCCCCACACACAGAGACATACAAACATACAGACACAGAGACACACAGACCACCCCCCACATACACACACACACACACACACCACATAGACATACACACACAGACACACAAACATACAGACACAGACCCCCCACACACAGACAAACATACAGACACAGAGACACACAGACCCCCCCATACACACACACACACACACACACACACGCACCACACATAGACACACACACAGACACATAAACATACAGACACACACAGACCCCCCACACACACATACAGAGACATACAAACATACAGACACAGAGACACACAGACCACCCCCCACATATATACATACACACACACACGCGCGCGCGCGCGCGCACACACACACACACACACACACACACCAATCATACACACATACAATGTTATTATGGTTTTTGATGGGAAGGGACTCAACATTTACATCAGCTAATTATTACGAGATCCTCATAGCAACTCTTCTTTCTCATCTCTCATTCTGTACCAGTAGAGTTCAAACCTGTAGCTATTAACCCCACATAGTTAAAGTATAAAGATATAAAGATATACCTCTACTCCAGAGTGCTTGCCTAACACATGCAGGGCTCTGGGCTCAATCATCAGTAGAAAGAAGGGGGTGGGAGGTAAGACAGGGAATGGGGAATGGGAGGGGAAGAGGGGGAGGAGAGAAGAGAGAAATTTTCTTGGACCTGTGAGAGGTCTCCATGGAGAAAGGTACCTATTGCTAAGCCTGATGACCTGAGTTCAATACCTGGGACTCAAATGGTTGAAGGAGAGAACAAATTCCCAAAGTGTCCTCTGACCTCTACACATGTGCCAAAAGAGGCCCATACACAAACCCAAACAATTAATCCCACTCGTTAGAGTGTAGTAAAAAGGAATAAGAAGTTTTAAAAGGAATACGATTCCAGAGACTTACTATGAAATTAGAAGACAAAACTTTCGAGTTAAAAAAGTTTACATTGCTGTCTAAAATGACAATATTTTAGGTGTACTACGATTAGTTAAAATATTAATTTATTCAGTTATTTTCGTGTTTTAAAACGGAACCCTGAGCTTGTGCACGGGCTTGCGTGCTTCCCACTGGGGTACTTGCTCAGACTCTCCAGTCAAGTATTTACAGCCATTTATCACAGCATTGAATTATACAAATTGTTTACTGACTTCCTACCCAGTAAATTCTACCACACCAGGAGCCGTGCCAGGCTGGTTCATCCACAAGCAGGCCGTCCCACAGTACTGAACGGGCTCATTACGTGCTGTCACTACATTACGATAAGGACTTGTCACACATATGCAGTCACTATAGACATGAACTCCAAGGTCCACACACATCCTGAACCCCAGGTAGACCAACCACAAGGGTAAGATGGGAAAAGTCCATAACTGGCCTCGGAACACTATCGGCAAGTCAACTTGGGGGATGCTTGGAAGCTTTATAATGTGCTAAAACTTACTATCAGAAACTATGATGTAAGCATTTGGAAGTAGCACTCAGAAACATTCACGTTGCTGTGTGGCCATCACCACCATCCACCTCAGGAAATCTCTTCATCCCCGCTGCCCTTGCTCCTCAGCTCCCACAAGGGGACATCATGTCCTCCTCTTGGACATGTGACAGCAGCAGAACAAATGCTGGGTTAGAGTGGAGAAGCTGTTGGGAGTCAGAATCATTCATAGAGGACCATGGGAAAATCGAAGGCTGGTATCACCACAAAGGCAGAAGAAAAATACAAAAAATGCATAGAAATACCAGGGCAGAGGCCAAGGCTGCACAGAAGCATCTGGGAAACTTCACATCCCTCAGCAGAATATAAAAACAGGAACTGTCCCAAGAAGTGAAGTACCCTGGGAACCAGTACCCCAAGAGGTGTTCTCGGTACCCTGAGAAACGCAGTACCAAGAGCTCAGCATGGTAAGAGTGTTGCTCACTGTGTCTCAGTACAGTCTTCCCATAAATTCACACAATGTACATCATGGAACTGAAAAGTCATTGTGTACATAACTAGTTTAAAGAGGTTAAAACAGAATAGAATGTATTCCCTGTGGGATTACGACAAAGTCTAGCCACAAACGAAGGCTGTTTGTATGTTGTGATGTTAAGTTTTTGTCAATTTGTCACAATCCTGCTTATCTGGGAAAAGGGAATCTCGACTTGAGGAACAGCTGGCCTGTGTGTGTCTATGGGTTGTTTTCTTGGTTGCTGATGGATGCGGGAGGAGGGCCCAGCCCACTGTGGGTGGTGCCATCCCTAGGCAGGTGACCTGGACTGTAGATGAGCAAGAGGAAGGAGCCAGGGAACTTTTTGTTCCAAAATATTAAGACAATAAATTTGGTGAAAATCATTTCTTTTTTAAATTAAATTTTGTTCTTTAAGAAAAACGATTTCTTTAAAATGTTGTATTTGTGCGTGTATCATGTCTGCAGGATAAACACACATGTATAAGTGGCCATGGAAGAAACCTCTGAAGCCTGTGTTGTAGTCATTTGTGGGGTGCCCAATGCAGGAGCTGGGAACTGAACGTGGGTCCCCTACAAAAGCAGCAGAGCAAAGTCTCCTAATAGCTGAGACACTGATCCAGACACTGACAAATGCGACCAACCCATACCTGCCCCAGAAAAAGATGCACTGTCACTAGGCTGGAGAAAGGAGCCTGCTGGGTGGCTGGAGGGGCCTGTTCCCCACCTTGTGGGGCGTTCCACACTGGAGACCACCAGCAACTGTGGAAGCATCTTTCTGCTTACAAGGGATCCTGAGGCTTTCCACAACATGGCCTCTCTCTCCTTCTCCCCACTTCCACTCTTCCTTCCTCCTCCTCTACACCCCAGTGCTCACTAGCCATATGTGGCTTATGTGAATGGTGAGATAATAAAACCACAAAATAAAAACAATAGTTCAGAGTTTAGTAACAAAAAACAAAACAAACTAACTAAAACCCCAAAAACCCTGAATTGTAAAATTTCTAATTTAATAGGATGGCAAAGTGAAATGACAAGTTTTAATATACTGGGATAAATAAAACCTCATCAATTTGCACATTTATTCTCTTTCTTTTTTTAAAACTTGGAGTCTAATGTAGCCCAGGCTAGCTCTAAATTTGCCCTGTAGCCCAGGCTAGCCTTGAATATCTTATCCTCCTGCCTCAGAGTTTAGAGTGCTGGAATTACACACCTATGCTATCATACATGGCATATTCTCCCTTTTTAATGTAGCTACTGGAAAATGTGGACTGGCATTCACAGTTCACAGTCACAGAGCAGGTCAGTCACAGAGCAGGTCAGTCACACAGCAGGAGTCAGAGCAGGCAGGTCACAGAGCAGGACAGTCACAGAGCAGGTCAGTCACAGAGCAGGTCAGTCACAGAGCAGGACAGTCACACAGCAGACAGTCACAGAGCAGGTCAGTCACAGAGGAGGTCAGTCACACAGCAGGACAGTCACACAGCAGGTCAGTCACAGAGCAGGGCAGTCACAGAGCAGGGCAGTCACACAGCAGGACAGTCACAGAGCAGGACAGTCACACAGCAGGACAGTCACAGAGCAGGACAGTCACAGAACAGGTCAGTCACAGAGCAGGACAGTCACAGAGCAGGTCAGTCACACAGCAGGTCAGTCACACAGCAGGTCAGTCACAGAGCAGGACAGTCACAGAGCAGGTCAGTCACAGAGCAGGACAGTCACAGAGCAGGTCAGTCACAGAGCAGGTCAGTCACAGAGCAGGTCAGTCACAGAGCAGGACAGTCACAGAGCAGGACAGTCACAGAGCAGGACAGTCACAGAGCAGGACAGTCACAGAGCAGGACAGTCACACAGCAGGTCAGTCACACAGCAGGTCAGTCACACAGCAGGTCAGTCACAGAGCAGGTCAGTCACAGAGCAGGACAGTCACAGAGCAGACAGTCACAGAGCAGTCACAGAGCAGGACAGTCACAGAGCAGGACAGTCACACAGCAGGACAGTCACAGAGCAGGTCAGTCACAGAGCAGGACAGTCACACAGCAGGACAGTCACACAGCAGGACAGTCACACAGCAGGACAGTCACAGAGCAGGTCAGTCACAGAGCAGGTCAGTCACAGAGCAGGTCAGTCACACAGCAGGACAGTCACAGAGCAGGTCAGTCACAGAGCAGGACAGTCACAGAGCAGGACAGTCACAGAGCAGGTCAGTCACACAGCAGGACAGTCACACAGCAGGTCAGTCACAGAGCAGGACAGTCACACAGCAGGACAGTCACAGAACAGGTCAGTCACAGAGCAGGACAGTCACACAGCAGGTCAGTCACAGAGCAGGACAGTCACAGAGCAGGTCAGTCACACAGCAGGACAGTCACAGAGCAGGTCAGTCACAGAGCAGGACAGTCACAGAGCAGGACAGTCACAGAACAGGTCAGTCACAGAGCAGGACAGTCACACAGCAGGTCAGTCACACAGCAGGTCAGTCACAGAGCAGGACAGTCACACAACAGGACAGTCACACAGCAGGACAGTCACACAGCAGGACAGTCACAGAACAGGTCAGTCACAGAGCAGGACAGTCACACAGCAGGTCAGTCACAGAGCAGGTCAGTCACAGAGCAGGACAGTCACACAGCAGGACAGTCACACAGCAGGACAGTCACAGAACAGGTCAGTCACAGAGCAGGACAGTCACACAGCAAGTCAGTCACAGAGCAGGTCAGTCTCAGAGCAGGTCAGTCACACAGCAGGACAGTCACAGAGCAGGTCAGTCACAGAGCAGGTCAGTCACACAGCAGGTCAGTCACACAGCAGGTCAGTCACAGAGCAGGGCAGGTCAGTCACACAGCAGGACAGTCACACAGCAGGTCAGTCACAGAGCAGGTCAGTCACACAGCAGGTCAGTCACAGAGCAGGACAGTCACACAGCAGGACAGTCACACAGCAGGACAGTCACAGAACAGGTCAGTGACAGAGCAGGACAGTCACAGAGCAGGTCAGTCACAGGACAGGTCAGTCACAGAGCAGGACAGTCACAGAGCAGTCACAGCAGTCAGACAGAGCAGGACAGTCACAGAGCAGGACAGTCACACAGCAGGTCAGTCACACAGCAGGTCAGTCACAGAGCAGGTCAGTCACAGAGCAGGACAGTAACACAGCAGGACAGTCACAGAGCAGGTCAGTCAGAGAGCAGGTCAGTCACACAGCAGGTCAGTCACAGAGCAGGGCAGGTCAGTCACACAGCAGGACAGTCACACAGCAGGTCAGTCACAGAGCAGGACAGTCACAGAGCAGGACAGTCACAGAGCAGGACAGTCACACAGCAGGACAGTCACAGAACAGGTCAGTCACAGAGCAGGACAGTCACACAGCAGGTCAGTCACAGAGCAGGTCAGTCACAGAGCAGGACAGTCACACAGCAGGACAGTCACACAGCAGGACAGTCACAGAACAGGTCAGTCACAGAGCAGGACAGTCACACAGCAAGTCAGTCACAGAGCAGGTCAGTCTCAGAGCAGGAGCAGGTCAGTCACAGAGCAGGTCAGTCACACAGCAGGACAGTCACAGGAGCAGGTCACAGAACAGGTCAGTCACAGAGCAGGACAGTCACACAGCAGGTCAGTCACAGAGCAGGTCAGTCACAGAGCAGGACAGTCACACAGCAGGACAGTCACAGAGCAGGACAGACAGTCACAGAGCAGGACAGTCACAGCAGGACAGTCACAGCAGGACAGTCACAGAGCAGGACAGTCACACAGCAGGACAGTCACAGAGCAGGTCAGTCACAGAGCAGGTCAGTCACACAGCAGGTCAGTCACACAGCAGGTCAGTCACAGAGCAGGGCAGGTCAGTCACACAGCAGGACAGTCACAGAGCAGGTCAGTAACAGAGCAGGTCAGTCACACAGCAGGTCAGTCACAGAGCAGGACAGTCACACAGCAGGACAGTCACACAGCAGGACAGTCACAGAACAGGTCAGTGACAGAGCAGGACAGTCACAGAGCAGGTCAGTCACAGGACAGGTCAGTCACAGAGCAGGACAGTCACAGAGCAGGTCAGTCACAGAGCAGGGCAGTCAGAGCAGGACAGTCACAGAGCAGGACAGTCACACAGCAGGTCAGTCACACAGCAGGACAGTCACAGAGCAGGTCAGTCACAGAGCAGGACAGTCACACAGCAAGTCAGTCACAGAGCAGGTCAGTCTCAGAGCAGGTCAGTCACACAGCAGGTCAGTCACAGAGCAGGGCAGGTCAGTCACACAGCAGGACAGTCACACAGCAGGTCAGTCACAGAGCAGGTCAGTCACACAGCAGGACAGTCACAGAGCAGGACAGTCACAGAGCAGGACAGTCACACAGCAGGACAGTCACAGAGCAGGGCAGTCACAGAGCAGGACAGTCACAGAGCAGGACAGTCACAGAGCAGGACAGTCACAGAGCAGGTCAGTCACAGAGCAGGACAGTCACAGAGCAGGACAGTCACAGAGCAGGACAGTCAGTCACACAGAGCAGGTCAGTCACAGCAGGTCAGTCACACAGCAGGACAGTCACAGGGCAGCAGTCACACAGCAGGTCAGTCACAGAGCAGGTCACACAGCAGGACAGTCACAGAGCAGGTCAGTCACACAGCAGGTCAGTCACACAGCAGGACAGTCACAGAGCAGGACAGTCACAGAGCAGGTCAGTCACACAGCAGGTCAGTCACACAGCAGGTCAGTCACACAGCAGGACAGTCACAGGACAGGACAGTCACACAGCAGGTCAGTCACAGAACAGGAAAGTCACAGAGCAGGTCAGTCACAGAGCAGGTCAGTCACAGAGCAGGTCAGTCACAGGACAGGACAGTCACACAGCAGGACAGTCACAGAGCAGGACAGTCACAGAGCAGGTCAGTCACACAGCAGGTCAGTCCCACAGCAGGACAGTCACAGAGCAGGACAGTCACAGAGCAGGTCAGTCACAGAGCAGGACAGTCACACAGCAGGACAGTCACACAGCAGGACAGTCACACAGCAGGACAGTCACAGAGCAGGTCAGTCACACAGCAGGACAGTCACACAGGGCAGTCAGAGCAGGACAGTCACACAGCAGGACAGTCACAGACAGGACAGTCACACAGCAGGACAGTCACACAGCAGGACAGTCACAGAGCAGGACAGTCACACAGCAGGACAGTCACACAGCAGGACAGTCACAGGACAGGACAGTCACACAGCAGGTCAGTCACAGAACAGGAAAGTCACAGAGCAGGTCAGTCACAGAGCAGGTCAGTCACAGAGCAGGTCAGTCACAGGACAGGACAGTCACACAGCAGGACAGTCACAGGAGGTCAGTGACAGAGGAGGTCAGTCACACAGCAGGTCAGTCACACAGCAGGACAGTCACAGAGCAGGACAGTCACAGAGCAGGTCAGTCACAGAGCAGGTCAGTCACACAGCAGCAGGAACAGGTCAGTGACAGAGCAGGACAGTCACAGAGCAGGTCAGTCACAGGACAGGTCAGTCACAGAGCAGGACAGTCACAGAGCAGGGCAGTCACAGAGCAGGGCAGTCAGAGCAGGAAAGTCACACAGCAGGACAGTCACAGAACAGGTCAGTCACACAGCAGGACAGTCACACAGCAGGACAGTCACAGAGCAGGTCAGTCACTGAGCAGGACAGTCACAGAGCAGGTCAGTCACACAGCAGGTCAGTCACAGAGCAGGTCAGTCACACAGCAGGTCAGTCACACAGGTCAGTCACACAGCAGCAGGCAGGTCAGTCACACAGCAGGTCAGTCACACAGCAGTGTGTCTGGAAGCTCCATTTTAACTGGATGTATTTTATCATGATCCAAGGAAATATTATTCCCTTTTTTGACTTTTATTGTTTATGGTGCCAATTTAATTCCTTAAGTGTCCTTTAGCTTCAGCCTCAAGGAAGGTCACACTCCTTTTTCCCAAAATAGACCAGTAACACCATGGAACAGGGAAGAGCTGCCAAAATCTTCACCGGATGAGTCAGAATCAGGAATTCCCAAGTGTCTTCAGTCTTGGCTTTTCACTAGGTGTACCATTCCAAAGTGGGGAAGAAAACAAAACTTCACCAAGGACTCATTGTTTTGTACCGGGAGCCTGCTCTTCAAGATGCTAGCAGAGCGCCCCTTCCAGTCTACATTATCCTGGGACTCAGCCTCTGGGTGTAGACCCAGGGTCCCCTAGTTCTCCTTTGCCACCCTTCTCACCATACCCCCAGCCCACTTCTACTCCTTTGTGACCCCCTGCCCACCAAACAACTGTCTCCACCAGGGACCTCACAGCGACCACTCTGACTGGGACCCAGATAGACTCCCTGTGCCCTCTTTCCTCCTCCATGTTTGTCTCTCTATAGAGTACCTCCTGCCTCTGTCTCTCAGCCCACCTCATCCACACAGGACCTGCATGACCCTCAACTCTTGTGGTAGAGTTCTGAGGTTCTCTGGTCCTCCCTCTTCTTCCTTGTCGTGTCCCTCGGCCATTCCTTCCAGCCTGTCTTGTGACTCCCTCCCTATCAGAGACCCCAGAGTACCACACTTGGCTGTGACCCAGGTGGACCATGAGCCTCCTTCCTCTCTTCCACTCTACTCTAGGAAGGGAATGGGACAAATCCCTAGGTCCAGCAGGGTCAGCACATCCTTACAACCCATCTCCAGTCCCCTGGGTCTTACCACCTGCAATGGCTAATCTTGGATGTCAACTTGACCGCATCTTGAATCAACTTAAACTTGAGTGGCTGTGCACAGCTAAAGATAAAGATATAAAGATTAAGCTCTTGACTAGAACAGCTGAGTCAGGAAGACCCACCCTAAACCTGGATTATTTTAGGTCAGAAGACCCACCCTAAATCTTGGCCACACCTTCTGATGGCTGCCTATGTAGAAGGACTTAAGCTTTTGCCTGTTTGTCTCGCTGGCAAGTCCATCTACCCTTTATTTGGCATTGCGATGTATATTGACAGCCAGAATGAGACATCCAGTGCTATGGACTGAACAACTATTGGGTCCTTGGTCTTTCCTTTGGGAGACAGCCATTGCTGGACTAGTTGGACCACTGCCTATAAGCCACTCTAATAAATCCTGTTGGGTATATGTGTGTGTGTGTGTGATTTATATATGTTTTAATATTTATTTATATAGAAACATTTTATATGTATATAACACATCTATTTTTCTTTTTACATATTAAATATAATACATTAAATATAAATATGTTAAATAGTGATATATAATGTGTGTCTTTAATATGCATGTGTGTTTTTAACATGTGTGCATGTAAATATGTGTATATATGTATATAAATAAATATGTATGTGTATATATATGTATATAAATATGTATGTGTATATTCATGATTAAAAAACAAAGTTAGGGGTTGGGGATTTAGCTCAGTGGTTAGAGCGCTTGCCTAGGAAGTGCAAGGCCTTGGGTTCGGTCCCAAGCCCCGAAAAAAAAAAAAAAAAAGAACCAAAAACAAAGTTAAGTCATCTGTGTTCACCAATCCAGGTCTACAGAAGCTACCAGAGGGAATATATATATATTCATTCTGTCAGTTCTGTTCCTCTAGAGGACACTGACTAACCCACCGGCATCCATGGCCAGACACAGGGTAATACCCCTAGGTCTTCCACTGCCGCCTTCGTGGAACTAGAATGACTACTACTTCCTGAGTCAGCCCCTTCCCCACCGGCTACACTATCTCAAAGCCCACCCAACCACAATGATCTCGACCACTGGGACTATGAACCCAGGACTCCAACCTTAACTTCAATCTGGGGCCATCAGAGCTTGAATCCAAAAACCTAGAGTAGTTACGAGACCGAAGACCACAATTCATTCTGCTTGTCACAACCTGACCAAACTAGGGTAGCAACAACCGAAGAACTGACCGCCCACCCAACAAAGATACCCACTCCAGGAACACCACGAACGTCCGGATAATCAGTCCTACTGACTGAACAGCCATGTACCTCCTCTGGAAGCCTGCAAACCCTGCCGCAACAGACCCAAGGAAAGCGGTTGAGCTGAAGCAAAGACAAGGACTCCAAAACAGCCGTCAGGAGTGTGCTCAAGGACCTCGAGGAGGACATGAATAAATGTCTTGATCAAGTCCTCGAAAACACAAACAGTTGAGTGAAATGATGCCAACATTTCCAGACAGGAAAATAGAAGTTAACAAAGAAGTAGAAAAGTCAGCCTGAAATACGACTGGAAATAATCTGGGGAGGTCAGAGGTAAAGCTCAGAAGAGAGCCTCACCAGCAGACGGAAGTGGAAGAGAGAATTTCAAGTTTTGAAGACAAGGTAGTGGAAATAGCTCAGTCAAAAAAAAAAAAAAAAGTTAAATCTAATAAAATCCTGGTACAAAACATCCTGGAAATCCGGGACACTTTCTAAAGACCACACCAATGAGCAACAGCTAGAGAGGAGGAAGAGTCCTAGGTCAAGGTCACAGAAAATATTTTAACTCAAACCTCAGAGGAAAACATCCCCCATTTAAAGAGATACCTAAGATGCCTAAGTGGTCCCCAAAATATGTAATAATCAAAACACTAAATGCAAAGAACAAGGAAAGAACTTTAAAAACTGCAAGGGAAAGAGATCAAGTCCCACATACAGGCAGGCCCCTAGACCAACGCCTGACTTCTCGATGGGACTGAAAGCTGGAAGTCCTAGGCAGACGATCTGCAAGGTCTCAGCCCAGACAACCACAGCCAGCAAAAGTAACCATCAGAAAAGCAAAGGAGAGAGGAAAACATTCATGATTAAAGAACAAAGTTAAGTCATCTGTGTTCACCAATCCAGCTCTACAGAAGCTTCCAGAAGGAACCTTTCAGGCGGGAGATAAGGTTAAATACGCCCAGGAAGAAATAATCCCAGAACAGTAAATTAGAAATAGGAAGAACAACAATATCAACCAAGTAGACCCCCCTCCCCAGAGCTCCCAGGGACTAAACCACCAACCAAAGAGTACACATGGAAGGACCCTCGACTCCAGTCACATAAGTAGCAGAGGGTGTGCCTGGTCAGACATCAATAGGAGGAAAAGCCCTTGGTCCTGTGAAGGCTCGTTTCCCCAATATGATAGGGCTACGCCAGGGCACTGAGGTTGGAGTGGGCGTGTGGGAGTGGGAGCATCTTCATAGAAGCAGGGGGAAGGGGGAGGGAGGATGGGAGGGGGGAGGGGAGAAAGGGGATAACATTTGAAATGTAAATACATAAAATATCCAATAACACAAACAGAAAAAATAGTTGGCTACCCATAAAGTCCCCCATTTGTTGTTTTTCATGAGCAACGCTTCCATTCTTTTAGTGAGCAAATGAAATCATCACTGACACGGATCAGATGACAGGAGGAAGGGAAACCTAGAGCTGCCTTAGTCTTGTCTACACAGATGAACACAGCTTCTATCCCATTAGGTGTTAGGGGAGTCTAAGGAGGTCCTGGCAGCACAGGAACTGGGCCTGTATCCCCAGGCTGCTCCATGTGGAAGCCACCAAAGTCACCTCTGTCAGTGCTATTAATAGTTCTAGTTGCCTCTCAAATTCCTCCTGGCCAGACGGAGTCCTATGTCCAGCTGCTGTTCCTTCTGTCTAATTTCAGTCCAGAACTAATCAACATCTTCAGTTCATGCACAGGTCTTTCATTCCTCAGTCAGAGCCACGGGCCGTCTGTTCTGGAACCCTTTTTAAAATGCTGGAGTAGGACCAACAATATGGCACAGCAGGTCAAGAAGCTTTCTGCCAAGACTGACCACCTGAGTTTGATCCCACACGGTGTAAGGAGGATACTCCTGCAAGTTGTCCACACATGTACCATGACATAAATGTGCACACAGATAGATAGATAGAGATAGATAGATAGATAGATAGATAGATAGATAGATAGATAGATAGATAGATAGATAGGTAGGTAGGTAGCAGAGAGACAGACATACATATGATAGACAGATGAAGATATAAATATTGATAAATGATGGATGGATGGATGGATGGATGGATGGATGGATGGATGGATGGACGGACGGGCGGGCAGGTGGGCGGGCAGGCAGGCAGATACTATAATTAAAATTCTATTCTAAACTAGCCAAAAATGGCTTTAGATGTTCAGGACCAAACGACAACCTCTGAAAAGGCATGGTGAGGGCCGTGGCTTCTTCGACAGGTTCCAGACTCTGCTGATGGCTTCTGCAATACTTTACAGCAGGGTAGTGAGGAGGAGGGTCATAAGTAGAATGCAGGAGAGTGAGCTGGAACCAATATCCAGCAGCCAGAGGCCAGTAAGTAAAGAGGTAGAAGCATGATAGAATTCACTCGGATCCCACAGACAGGAACAAAGGGGAGAGATGGGGTGGTAAGGAGGGATGGCAGACACATCAGGTGGCTGACCACACCCCATGTCTACCTCAGACTCATTCCAAATTTGTAAACGTAAACACACAAAGAGGAAATGTCTGCATGGAGAAGCCAGAATTCAAGCTGCCCTGTTTCCCCCCTCACCCAGGAATTCCTTCCTCTAGTGAGCACTAGAGAGGAGGACCCACCTTTGGAGTTTTCCCACTGTAAGCCTAAGAAATAGCACCTCCTTGGAGCAAACATTTTAAGTGAAAGAACAAGCCGGTCTTTAGCTATGGCAGAGAAGGGGGAAATTTACCCAAAAAAGCCTGGCCGCACACAGCATAAAGTGGAGACAGCCCCAGAAAGGGACCTGGGGACCTCCGCCTCCATTCCCACTGCAGCACACAGGATGCTGCCCCTCTCAGAGTTCACCCACTGCACCACAATGCAGCCTGACATCTTCCACCTGACCAATTTCATTAAACAAGAAAAAAATCCCAGGTAGGAATTACCTTGTGTCAAGCTGCTCCCGGGACGGGACAAGCCTCATACCCCACAACGCAGTGCTTAGCAAATGCTAGGAAGCCATCCCTGCCTGCTTTGCACTGCCTTTTCTATCCTCAAGTCCTTTCGTGAAGGAGGCGGCACGTCAGCTCTGAGAGCCTGGCCTGCACCGAACTGTACGGTGGCGGTGGCTCTGTGGTTCTGGTCACACCTACTGCTCCAAGCACCCCTTGCGGCACGGTAGAGATGATGCTGTGTTACAGTGGGAGCTCTGGCTAGAGAGAAGAGCCCAAGAACCATCTCCACGGAAAGACAAGCTTGGAAGCCACGCACGAGCTTGGAGATACCTTTGGTGGTTGCTGCTGAGCAGAGATGGGCTAAGCAAGGAAGCCAACAGGGAGCAAGAAGAAAATCAGGAAGTGAGTGCTGGGGAGACGGTTACCCCCTGTGAGGATCTGAGTTTGAATCCCCAGAACCTATGTAAAAGAGACACAGTGGGCATCTGTAGTCTAACATTTCTATGTCGAGATGGGAGGCAGATACAGGAGAATCCCTAGGGGCTACCAGGCCAGCTAGCCTGGCAGTGAACAAGTGATCTTGTCTCAAATAAGGTGGAATCTGTCTGTCTGTCTCTGTCTCCCTCTCTCTGTGTCTGTCTGTCTGTCTGTCTGTCTGTCTCTCTCTCTCTCTCTCTCACACACACACACACACACACACACACACACACTAACACATAAGTGATTTTTTTTCAAGGATGAAAGCCTGGGGCCTCCCCCCAAAGCCAATGCTACTATTGGTACCATGGAACAGCCAAGCAGGACGGCTGCCCAAGACCCTCCTAGTTCATTCAGAGGTGTCTGTCTGTCCGAATACCTCGCTGTGTGGTGTTTCTCTTTAGCTCTCACTTGGAGAAATGATGTTAGGAAGAGTCAGGTAGCAAGAACTTCCATAGCAAGTGAAGTCAATCTACTTACTCCCTTCCACTTTGCAGAAGTGTGTGAAAATCTTCACCTTAGGCACTCAGAGTCCTCGAACCCACTGGGAAGAGACCCCACAAACATACTGGGGACAGGAAAAGAAAGACCACTGATCACAAGTGTACAAATTAACTCTACAGGCAGGAAAGGAAGGAATATCAACAGACAGGAGACAGTGAAAGGGGCCACATGTGGAGGTTAGGAACCTAGTGAACACGGGCACACACACTGTGACACACTGTAGCAGAGAACACGAACTCCGTCATTTGCGGTCCTCAAAGCCCAGGAGGGTTAACTGGGGAGGGGTCCAGTGCAAAGGACACTGGCACTAAAATTCAAAACTCACAGAGGACTCTTCTCATCCTAACAGCTCTCAAATAATCAACCGAGAGTCAAAATAATCTCATCATGGAGTAATGAGTGCCCACGGCATGGCATTCAATACTATTAGATATTAGCCGTTCTGTCAGGATGATAAAAAACAATTTGAGAGACTATGATGCCAAGGGGGAGCGATACAGATTGGGCTCTCCAACCCTCATCGAAATGATAAGATTCTAATCAATTAAGCCCAGCATCCCCCAGTCCCTGCACCCCCTTATCTGCCCTCTTCACAGAAGTTCCTGGGAAGCCACTTACTATTCTGTGATCGCAGACAGGAAATGGAAAATCAAAGTCCTCTGTGGAACGTGGCAGAAAACTCACATTGTAATTCAAGATAGTCTGATTAAGGACACTTAATCTTCACACAGCTAATTCTTAAGACTGAGAAGGAGAGTGGGTGCGATGCCAAAAAGTGGAGCGCTCAGTTCTAATCACACGGAAAGATGGATCCCTTCTTAATCGCAGGGACGAGGCTGCTGTGTTCAAATGGATGCTCTATGGATACTCAAAGGAGTCTCCACAGTTAGGGCCCATGACCTTGGGGTCTTGGGAACCACCCTAAAAGATGCCACAGAAGAGGATGCCTGTCTTCTGCATTAGCTCCGTGTCTCTGTGACAAAACATGTGAGCTGAGCAACTTCAGAGAGGGCGACTTCGTTCCCACACAGTTCAGGGGTCCAGTCCTTCACAGTGGGGAGGAGAGGAGAGCAATGGAGGATGCTGCACACCAGTAATCCCAGCACAGGGGGTAGAGGCAGGAGGATCAGAGTTGGAGAAGAGCCTGTAACATAGAAGACCTTATCTTAAATTAAGGGGGGGTGGCAGTTCCCAAAGAGTTCGTGTGTCTGGGCCAGAACTTTTCGTATGTATTTGAAAAAGTTTTAAACTTTTTCCAACAAGAATACTCAAGCAGTGGTTAGTCAGTGGTAAAGCAGTCGTATGTCACAAATCATCTGGAGAAGTCCCGAGTGGGAATGAAAGAGGAAACAGGTATTTCAGGATTATTTTGAAAATAACTTGGATCTTGGGTGCTTTTGGCTGTCCCCAAACCACAGGGAGAACCCAGCCTCAGGTCTAAAGATATGGCTGGTGGTCACAGAAGTGAGTCAACAGTGTGTATATGCACATGCATGTGTACCTATGAATGTATGTACTCGGCATGTGGGTGTGTGAGTGTGTCTATGTGTCTATGTGTGTGTGCGTATGTGTCTGTGTGTCTGTGTGTGTGTCTATGAGTGTCTCTCTGTGTTTCTGTGTGCATGTCTGTGTGTGTGTATGTGTGTGCATATGTGTACGTGTGTTTCTGTGCTTGAGTGTATCTGTGTGTCTGTGTGTGTGTCTATGAGTGTATATCTGTGTCTCTGTGTGTTTCTGTGTGCATGGCTGTGTGTGTGTATGTGTGTGCATATGTGTATGTTTGTTTCTGTGCTTGAGTGTGTCTGTGTATCTGTGTGTCTGTGTGTGTGTCTATGGGTGTATATCTGTGTGTCTCTCTGTGTGCATGTGTCTGTGTATGTGTTGTTGTTATTAGTTGGATCTGGTTCTTGTTAGGTGTTTTGTTTTGTAGCTCAGGGTGTCCTCAAACCCACAATCTTGTGTCAGCTTCCATAATGCTGGCATAGGCATGAGCCACTATTCCTGGCTCCAAGAACCATTTCTGTTATTAGAAACCACCGTGTAGGAGCTGGAGAAAGATCAGTGGTTAAGAGCACTTGACGCTGCTCCTGCAGTGGATCTGAGTTTCCGATTCCTAACATCATCTGGTGGCCTACAACCATGAATCCAGTTCCATGGGATCCAACACCCTCCTCTGGCCTTCATGGGGACCAGGCACATGTGCGGTACACATGCAGACATGTAGACAAGTACTAACACACATAACATAGGAATACATGGGTCTAAAAGAATCCCACGGGCATTACTTGTTGATAATGGCAGATGCCAGCGCTGTAACAGCTTTAACAAGTGTATGTAAACCTTGCCAGGAAAACTGGCTCCAACCTTCCACAGCTCCCTCCACTTGCTTTATGGCCTCAGTAAGTGCCCACTGAGGACAGGATGGTCTGGGCAGATGAGTTCCCTTCCACAGGGGTTGCAGGCCGCCTCCAAGGTGCAGCTTAGCTTAGTGGCTCCGGGTACAGTCCCTGGTTTTAGGCTTTCCAGGTTCAAGCCCTGGATGATCTCACACACACTGTCTTTGGGGAGGTTGCCTCATCTGTCATCCTTCACCAGAAGAGAATAACAATACTTATCTGGCAGCCCCTTTCTAAGCCTGCAGAATAGATGTCTAGGTCGAGCTGAGTCCCCAGAAAAGGGTAATCAATATTATCACAAAGTGTTCGCAGTGTACTACGATGTTTCAACAGTTTTAGGTTCAGATTTCAGAATAGTCACTGTTATTGTACTCAGAAAGTCACGTCTATAGTTTGATAAACTTAACTTTTTCATGGGTGAATGAATGCCTGCCCACATATTCGTATGTGTGCATACATGCACACCTGTCCACACGGTCACACGTGTGGGGCGATCAGATGTCTTTCCTCATAGTTCTCCACTTTATTTGCTGAAGCAGGGTCTCTTGCCGAACCCAGAGCTCACCGATTCAGCTGTTCTAGCCAGTTTGCCCCAGAGATGCCCTGCCTCTGTTTCCTGTGTGGCGGGACAACATGGCTGGTCTCCCAACCTTGCCAACCCTCACGTGGGTTTTAGAGATCTGAACTGCAGCCTGCACACTTGCGAAGCAAACGTTTTATCCACAGAGCCATTTCCCCAGCCGCTGTCAGCCAATCTGAACAGTCATACTTAGTTTAATGACAAACACACATTCTGAGAACTGTGCTGTCAGGGGACCTTGCCCTGTGTGCAGACATCGCAGACTGTCCCTACACAAAGCAGGATGCCATGCTGACACCCAGCAAACTCAGTTCGTGCAATCGTCTATCCCTTACCCTGTTGACCGATCAATAACGTGCAGCACACAGCTATAATGGAACGTTAGCTTCGGTTCAGTCCTTACTGAACATGGTGCACACCATCTGAAGACAACCAGACTCCAGTCAATCTCACAACAGCGTGGGGTAAGTGCGATGGTAAATCTCACTGTCAACTTGACAGGGGTTTTGATCGCCATGGAAACAGACCTATGGGTGTATCTATAAAAGCATTTCTGGGTTTCCTGAAAATGGAAAATGCACCCTAAATGTGGGCAGCATCATCCCATGGGCTGGCCACAGGCTGAATCAAAACAAGAAGGCAGACTGTCAGCCTCCCCCTCTCGGGCTATGGATTCCCCTGCTGACAGACTCACACTGACAGACCCTGCCTTCATGGATCAGACCCTCAAACTGAGCCACATGAATCCCCTTTCCTTAAGCTGCTTCTGTCAAGCGCTCTAACTCAGCCACAAGAAGAGTGACCGATGCGGTGAGCCCACTGATAAATTACTGGTCGAATGGGCCAATTCAGGCCAGGTTTATTGGAAAGCTGCTCATCTGGCCCCAGGGAAGAAGGACAGAGAAGCTGCAATGGGAAGGAAGAGAGAGTAGAGGGGAGGAGAAAGAGAAAGCCTGTTCACTAATGGAGAAGGAAAGAAAGGGAAGGAGTGATCTGGGAGACCAAAATGTCTGGATTATATCGGGAAGAGCCTCTTGGGGCAGAGAAGTCCAGTCTCCCCCTCCCTGCCCTCACTTGGGCCTGAAAGTTCACGATTGGGGTAAGGTATGTCAGACTGGGACTGAGGGATGCTGGGAGAACCTGGAGGCCAGGTCTACTTGGGTATGTAAGGTATGTACCTCAGTCCCTTGTCCTGGGGTCTGAAACCAAATACCCCCCAAATATTCTTACCCAGAAAAATACCTGCTGCCATGGAGACTTAATTCAGTAAGCACAGCCACAGTCCAAGCGTGGGCCTCCAAATCCACAGGCTGGAAACGCAACCGTACACGTAACAGTGTTGGGAGGACAAGTCTTTATAGAGGTGATTAGGTCATGAGGGCTCAGCCTTCACGGGTGAGTTAATGCCATTATGAAAGGGGCTTGAAGAAGTTGCACAGTGCCTCTGTTCACCCTTCTGTCTGTTGTTCACTGAGGGTGCAGCGTTCCTTCCCCAGGGAGATACAGCAACTAGACACCATCATGGAGACACAGACCAGACCACCATCCAACACAGTCTTATATTTTTGTTCTTGGACTGGTCCAGGTTCCAGAACCAGAACAAGAACTTAATCCCTGGCTCTTTACAAACCACCTCACTTCTGATAGCTTGGTATAGCTTCACAACACAGAAAAAACATTTATTGAGCACCTACTGTGTGCTAGGCTAGTACCATGCTGTTGGATGAAAAAACAAAACAAACAAACAAACAAACAAACCAACCAGAGAAGGCAATTAGGTAATTAGCCAAGAGTCATAGGGGCACTTAAAGCTGAGGTACACTTGGTATCTTGGGGCCGCAGGGAGTGATGTCCCTTCCATGGGCTCTAACAGTTGGAAACGGTGGGCGGGGAGTGGTGGGAAGTAATGTATTTGTTGTCGGAGGGAAATACTTCCCCCAGTGGCAAAGCCAAGTTTTCTTCTCCCTTCCACTGATTTCGGTTCCCACAAGAGAAGCCCCCTTTGCTCTGCCTCCTTTGGCATTCTCCCCATGGGTTCTTCACTGAGCTCCCGTCTCTGTAAATCATAAATGGCCCCTTCAACCACAATGACAAGCATTTTTTCTTTTTTTTTTTTTTTTTTTTTCCGGAGCTGGGGACCGAACCCAGGGCCTTGTGCTTGCTAAGCAAGCGCTCTACCACTGAGCTAAATCCCCAACCACAATGACAAGCATTTCAATGAGTATGCTCTATGTGCACATCATAGCGACGGCCTCTAATTTAGATGTCAAATTCCAGAAACTGTGATCTTGGACCCACAGGAACGAAAGGCCAAAAAGAATTCTCAAAACCCAAATACTTTTTATAAACTCCAGTCCCCTCCCAAGAGTCCCTTGGGCCATAGCTGTTCTGAACACATAATAAAATGAGTCTTGCCTGTTTTCCCAGCAGATTAGCAGCATAATAATCAGAAAGATGTTTTGAAAGCACAACCCTTGGCTTCATAACATTCTTTAGAGTCACACACCAGAACGCCTGGGTTTTCTCAATGAAATTAACCTTAAGAAAACCAGAAAAGGTTAAGTTATAGACAGAAAGTATTTCCAACATCGTAACCCTTACACAAGGAAGAGTCCTTTCTTTAAAAACATTTATTTGTGTGTGTGTGTGTGTGTTGCATGCACACATATGCGCGTGTGCACTTGCACACGCATGCACAAATACATTGACTGACTCATTCATCTCTCTCCAAGTCAAGATGATTTTGAGAGCATCAATTTCCACAATTAATTGACTTAGTTCCACATTTTGTAGAGACATGTTTTGTTCTGGATTCTGGTAAGTTTTCAGTGGGCCCCAAGTGACCTGGAAACATGATGTAAGGTCAGATCATTTAGACAGAACAAAATACAATGAAAGGTGTTAATTCTGTGGATAATTCAGGCCTGTAAAATGGCCACACTGTCTGCTCTCTTTTTCAGGAAGCTTTTATTTACAGTGTTATTCTGGTGTTTGTACACTTCTTGGGGCTGGCAGAAGGAGCTGCCAGTGGGAGGGTGTCTATCAATTGAACTTGGCTTTCTTTTTAAGAACAAGTCCCTCTTTCCCTTGTTCCTTCCTTCCCCTGAGGCACCATGAGGTTTATAAATAAACCCAGAAGCTGGAAAAAGAACTGAGGACAATGGAAGTCCGTGGGCCATCCGAGTCGCCCAAGCCTGGTTTTATCTGAGCATACTTCATCCTCTCTGAACCACATCTGGACAAGCTTGGAAAGTGGAGAGCGAAGAAATCGGATGAATAACGTCAAAGGTCTCTCCCACAGTCCTCAGCCAAAGCTCTCTATTGGAGCCAGGGCCTGGGCTGGGAGAGGTATTTTCTTAACCTGAGTTATCTCCTCAATTTCCCCCCTTTTTTGGCTAGGGGAGGAATATGGAAGAGGCCTATTACACAGACAACTGATGTTAGAGACGAGTGAGCACGAGTCTCCTGAGCCTCGTTTTCTAAGCCGAAAGTCAGACTTTAAGGTCTAAAACCCATGAAGAGCGTTTCAGAGCCAGGTGTTTCCAGAGGATCTGAGACATAAGGCTGGCTGCTAAGCCTTTCCCACCACTCCCCCTGGCCCTTGCTCTATCCCAGACAACAAAGCCAGCTTGTCCCCAAGAAGGGAGAGGCCATGGCCCCCCCAGGCATCAGCACTGTGGTGACAAGCCCCCTGGAGGGAACATTGTGTTCTTTGAATTAAAAGTATGCACAGGGACAAGTTCCCATATATGTATCTCCCCCTCTAAAGCCGAAGCCAGAGTCAGAGTGACAATCCATCATACTGTCATAATATCACCCAGTGTCCAGGCCCCAGACATAGGAGAGGCTTGAAGAGAGAAGGCAGAGCCCTTCCAGCCAATTATACAATGCGGCCATGTTTACATTATCAAAGGGAGGCAGCCCAAATTACCTAGCTACTTCAAGTTAATAACCCCATTTATGTCAATTACCTGGCAGGCGGGATCCAAACAATCTGAGTAATTACCTCAACTCTTTCAGACAGGATGAAGCCGGCCTACATGTCCAGCTGCAATTTTTCCTTCTACCACACCTCTATCCTCAGCAAATCAAGATGGGCAACAGCAGGACCACATCAGTCTCCTCGATAAGCAGTGTAAGCAAGTCCTCTCCACTGCCTGGACGAGGGAGAAGTATCAGACTCTTAATAACCCAGGCTTAACGTTGGGAGCTTTTAAAGAAATTGTTTCTAACAAAAACTCCTAAGCCCATGGCATTTACAAGCTGGCATGTACTGACCAAGGGCTTGTCAGCAGAAGCCATGTCTACAGAGACGAGGGAGGTGAGTCCTAAGCAAAGTGCCTAGCATAGCCACAGATGCATTCAGACCTGGGTTTTAAGCCCCCGCACGCACACTGAAAGAGTGGGTAAAGTAAGCACTTGGTGTGATCCCAACACCAGGGAGGCAAAGACTGGCAGATGCCCAGAGCACACTGGCCAGATAGCTTTGCCAAACTGGGTTAGCTCCAGATTCACGGAGGGATGCTGTCTCAAAAAGACAGAGTAAAGAAAAATAACGGAAGACCTTGGACACCAATTTTTGGCCTCTACACCGACCCCCAACTACCGTATTATGGTCATGTTCTATCATATCCGGTTTAGGCAGTGGTGGGAATTGAACCCAGGACCCCAGATATGCCAGGCAAGCACTCTGTCAAAGGGAAGGAATCTGGAAATGGTAATACCAACTTGAACTTGAAAAACTCAAGAGGCAGACACAGAAGGGACAAGGAGCTGACTGGGGATCAGAGAAAGTTCATGGCAGACAGTCCTGGGAGCCTTAGGCTAGAGGCTCATCCTGAAATGGCTCTTGGCCAATAGCAACAGGAGCCCATCTGTTCTCAAATAACACCGTCTACCCAGCACTTGGTGGTTTTTCTCTGTACTTCGTAGCTTGCACAACTTCTTGGTCTGTGGGTTAATGCTCTTGTAAGTTTTGGGAAATTCTTAAGCCATTATCTCTTCAAATTCCACTCTAAGTCCCTTCCTCTCTTCTGATAACCCAGTAAGGTGTAAATTAGAGGACTGACTGGGTCCATCTGTCCGTTATGATCTTCTCTGTGTGCCTTCTCCTCCACCCCCAGAAGGTCAGGTCTCCATCAACCTATGAAACTCTTAATGTCAGGTTCTTTCTCTCATTTGAATTCCCTTTTGAAATTCCTCATGTTTGTATCTGTGTTCTCTTCTTCTATGTTTTATTCTTAAATATATTAATCATAGCTATTTTTAGATTCCCCCCCTTTTTTTTGCTAAATCGATTCTTTCTAGCTAGATCACCTATAAGTCTGTTTATATTTTTTCTTTTACTGTAGCAGGACCCAATGACACATCTAGTAATTTCTGATTGAATATTTGAGTGTGTGTGTGTGTGTGTGTGTGTGTGTGTGTGTGTGTGTGTGTGTGTGTGTAGCTAGAGAGACTTCTGATGTTGACTTCAAGAAATGGCTTTTCCTCCCTTTCTTCCAGGCAAGTGGAGTTGTGGCTGGGGGCAGGACTGGTTACCTAGGCCCACTGGGCCCTGTTTCAAGACAGGCTCCTGGTACACCTACAGCTAGGACTCTTTGTCTCTCTGGAACTTTGAGCTTTCTGGTGTGGTCACCACCCTACAGCCACTCCCTGCCTACCTCCTGGGAAGATCCCAAATTCAAGTCCTTAGCCTATCAAGCAAGGTCCCTGATAAACGGGCTGCATTTCAGGGTTTTACCTGAGACACCGAATCTCTGCTCTAATGCGCTGCACTTTCTGTACTGTCTTGTGTAATTTTACCTCTTATCGTGTCTCTAATGAACTCTTGTGAAATCCATGACAGCTTTCCAGGGTTTCTTTCCTCAGAACATCAGTGATCTGGCCAGGCCAAGATTGTGCCAACGTTGGGCTCAGAAGCCCTTGGGATGGCTTGTGGGGTCACTAGCTCACCTTCATCTATTTAATTTCCACTTTTAAACCTATAGGAAAAGCAACAGGAGTAGTTTTCACTCTGACCATTGAGATCAGGGGTGGGAAAACTACAGTGAGCAGCCAGTCCGGCCCACTGCCGTGCTTTTAAATAAAGTTTTATTAGAACCCAGCGATTTTTTCATTTCTATATTGACCATGGCTGTGTTGGCACTAGGAGAGCTTTAGTAATTGTTAGAGAGATCATATTGCTCATGAAACCCACAGTTTTCTTTCTCTCCACGGGAAAACGGCAACAATCCCAGCCAGCTCTTGACATAAACTAAAGCCAGGGCACAGTCAGTAAGTGTACAAGAACTCTACAAAGTAGTAAGTGTACAAGAACTCTATATAGTCAGTAAGTGTACAAGAACTCTATACAGTCAGTAAGTGTACAAGAACTCTATACAGTCAGTAAGTGTACAAGAACTCTATACAGTCAGTAAGTGTACAAGAACTCTATACAGTCAGTAAGTGTATAAGAACTCTACAAAGTAGTAAGTGTACAAGAATGCTATATAGTCAGTAAGTGTACAAGAACTCTATACAGTTAGTAAGTGTACAAGAACTCTATACAGTCAGTAAGTGTATAAGAACTCTACAAAGTAGTAAGTGTACAAGAATGCTATATAGTCAGTAAGTGTACAAGAACTCTATACAGTCAGTAAGTGTACAAGAACTCTACAAAGTAGTAAGTGTACAAGAATGCTATATAGTCAGTAAGTGTACAAGAACTCTATACAGTCAGTAAGTGTACAAGAACTCTACAAAGTAGTAAGTGTACAAGAATGCTATATAGTCAGTAAGTGTACAAGAACTCTATACAGTCAGTAAATGTACAAGAACTCTACAAAGTAGTAAGTGTACAAGAATGCTATACAGTCAGTAAGTGTACAAGAATGCTATATAGTCAGTAAGTGTACAAGAACGCTGGGAGGAAGACAGTGCCATCCAGGAGCTCCTGGTTCTTAGCGTCCTCCCATCTCTAATTTTCTTATCACAATGATTTATTAGAATCATTTTTTAAGATTAACACAGCAGGAAGAAGGAAGCGAACTGAAACAGTCTTGGTAAGAGAGGAGGAGGCAGCTCAGGCCACAGCTGAGGGCCTTTCATTGTGTGCTTGTAATTTATTTTTTCTTTTTCGGGGTGGGAGGATTGGGGGAATTTTAACATTCACCGTGGAAATCTGCTAAAATAGTAACAGAAAACTCCTCAAGGATGAACTCTGGGCTAAAACAG
Source organism: Rattus rattus (assembly GCF_011064425.1). NCBI lineage: Eukaryota > Metazoa > Chordata > Mammalia > Rodentia > Muridae > Rattus > Rattus rattus. The sequence goes on along the minus strand of NC_046157.1, from coordinate 79,806,178 downwards.
TCTTAATATTTCATGGGGGTGGAGTGGGATGAGGGGTGGGGGTGGGGTTGTTGTTGTTCCAAAAATGAGCCTGTAAGGAAGGACAATGGAAAGAATCCTAAGAGCGTGTTTAATTTCCATCCATCCAAGCTGAGGGGAAAAGAGCCACAAAAGGGACAACAGTGGCTCAGAGGGGTGCAAGCACACATGTGCGTGCGCGCGAATGCACACACGCACATCCTCTATGCATCATTAATTAAACACAGCCATTTTTACATGTGATACAGTTTCAGAGTTAGTGACGACTTGAAAGAAAGGCCAGTTGTTCAGTCTTCCGTTTTCTCTCCTGTTTGAGGCAGGTGTGTGATAATTTGCTTCTCTAACTGAGATTGTTCTATCTGACGTGCTGTGCAGTTCAGCATCCGTGCCAAATGATAGATGCTAAATTTCACACATCACTCAAGCACAGGGTGTGCAAAGACAGACAGACAGACAGGAAGAGAGACAGACAGGAACACACACATACACACAGACAGACAGACAGACAGAGACAGAGAGATTCAGAGGGAGAAAGAGATCGACAGAGAGACAGAAAGACAGATAGGAAGACACAGAGAGACAGACAGACAGACAGACTGACTGACTTGCTTGGGGGAGCCAGTCTCTGTGATCTTACATAGAAAGCTAAGGAGGACTTACCAACACCCTGCCAGCTATGGAGTCCCGCCTTGCTTGGAGACCAAAGCAAGTTATAAAGGCCAAGTTATAAGGTAAGGTAATCGTGACCTAACAAAGGAAGCCAACTCCCCTGGGAGCAGGTCAAGGCAAGGTTCTCAAGGTTTTCAGGACAAGACCCCACGGGTGTTTTTCTGAAGACGGAAAGACACAGTCTAACATTTCTGTGGAGTAACCACTCAATACCCCTCACTCCTGGGCTTCCTCTCTGGCTCCCTGGCAAGCCAGGCCTGGAACCTAGGCCCCTAAACACAACAGCTATAGCATTCCACACCTTGTTCCTCAGACTGCATTCTGCTCAGCCACTCTGCCCTGCTGGCCTGGCCCATGATGGTGGATGCTTTCAAAGGCAACAAGCAGAGCCCAACTTGCAAAGGAATGAGGCTCCGCCTGTGTCACTCACCAAGAGCCTTACGCTGGGCTACAGCACTGGCTGCTCTTTAGAGGGCTGGCTTCAATTCCCGGCACCTAACTGGAGGCTCACGGCTATCTGTAACTCCAGTCTTAGGCACCCTCTTCTGGGGGCCTCCAAAATATTCATTTACATTAATTAAATATATTTGATAAATAGATGAAAGTTATTTCTTCTCTCAAAGAAAGGTAATTAAGGGCTGCGTAGATGGCTGAGTGGATGGGGTGCTTGCTGTGCAAGCAAGGAGACCCGAGTTCAGATTCCTGGCACCCACATCAAGAGCTGCAAGTGGCGGCACTGGGCTGTAACCTCAACAGGGGGAGGCAGTGAGGTGAATATTTCAGAGGTTCACTGGTTAGCCGGTCCAGCCAATCAACGAGTTACAGATTTGTGAGACTTTATCTCAAAAAATTAAGATGGAGGGCGATAGACATGGGCACCAAAAACCAACCCCCGGCCTGCACATACACGTGCACATTCACGTAGGCATAGCCACACTCACACACAACATTATCAGAAATCAGAGCTTACAACACCGAAGTTCAACCCCAATAATTAATTAGCAGATAAATGCTCCCCTAAATCTCTAGCACCCCCTCTCTTGTGGGGGACAGCTCAGAAACAGACTTATCCACCTCCTTGGCGTGGGTCATGCTGCAACATCCAGCAGAACTCTAGTGTGAGGCATTAAAACATATCTCTGTTTCTGTAGCAACCATTGATAAATATGACGTAACTGCAAAACCGTCCAATAACAATTCTGTGTGTTCCCCGCACAGAAGCAGGTCTGCCTCCCTTCTCTTAACTCTTAACTCTGGGACGTTCCTTGACCAGAGTAGTGGCCAGAGTGATGCTGCATCATGTCCAGGCCCAGAAGCATGGCAGCTTCTACTCAACTGTTTGGGACCTGACTCAGGACAAGCTATGCAATGTAAAATGTGAGGAGAGGCCATCCCATCAGAAGGAACACTGGTCAGCACTCAGACCCAGGTGCCTGTCCACTGAGCTATCCTAGTCTTTCACCGTCTACCAGCTAATGCGACCCAGTGAGTGGGGTGCACTGAACTGGCATGGAACGGAAGACCCACCCTGCTGAGGCAAGGCATGGTGTGAAGCCAGCTTCAGGGTGGTTTGTGACATGGAAAGGAGACTGAAGTGTGTTTGTTAGTTCTTCCAAGACGGCGACCCGCATAAAGACACAGAGTGGGCGCAGAGAACACAGAGGCGCTCACAGACAGGGGGAGGATGCTAACGAGAGCCTGGGCACAAAGATTAGGCAAGGCCAAGCAAAGAGACAGGCTCAAAGGTCACCCCCGACTTCTGATGATGCAGCAAATACCACAAGAGGCCTTTAGTGGAAGAGCATGCATGGGATGAATGAGGCAAGAAAAAGGGAAGTGACCTCAAGGCACAAGGAGGATCCATCAAGGCAAACAGTAGGAGTTGGGAAGGAAAACTCCCAAGCAGGAACAGAAAGCCCCTACAAAAAAAAAGAACCTGCGGCCTATGACGCGTTAGAGCTGGCTGAGAGGAAAGAACTGCGATGCTCTCTGCCTGGAGAAACAAAGGACACCAGGCGGCTAGACCTCCCTTACGGCTGTGTCCTCTCTGGCACTCCATATAAAGCCATACTCTGTGTGTCTGCCCACACAGTATGAAGTCTGTTGTTTCCTCTGACCTCAAGGCCACCACTGCTGCCCTTAGTTATCCGATCCAAATGCTTGACTCCCTAATCCTCAAGGCAGGAGCCCAGTCCCAGCCCGGGAAGAGCTTCTCTGAGGCAAGCCTATGTCTCAATGTACCCAGCACTCAGGGGGTGGTCCGGCAAGCCCCTGATAAACCTCTAGGAGACACAGGACACAATACCACACAAGGGAAGATGTGGCCACATGAGTGTGGGAGCATCAACGCTTCAGCCAGGTCAGAGGGGATAAAAACCAGGTTCAGGTGAGGTTAGGGCAGAGAGATCCCAAGGGGGAGAGAGGGCCGGCTTATCCCTCACCCCACCATGCAGCGTCTCAGCCACACCGTGGCGTGTTCCCACCGCCATCCCAGCTGAATCCCTAAGCAGGTCTTTCCCCATCCTGTATTGGCGTCTTTTCTCCATAAACCAAGTCTTCCCAACTCAAAGACTGCAGCATCCAGGAAACGTCAATATGGATACAGAGAAAAGGGACCCTCGCTGGGTGGCTGTGTTTATTTGTCAAAGCAGGTGATACTCCTCACAGTCTTCACTCTCCAGAGATCCCGTCGGCTTAATTTATGCGGCTTATAGCTCATTCTGTCCGCGGTGACAGGCTCTTCGTCTTCCTCACTTGGGAACTCGTCTTTAGGACTCTCCAAATCCTCATGGCTGCTAATTTTTTATATACCCAGTTTCATCTGGAGTTCCTCACATCGGAGGAAGCTCCTGTAGTGGCTGCTGCCTACACCCCCCACCACGGTCAGATGTGTCCCCAGCCTGCGACCGACCGACCGGTAGCGACCTGCAGAACAAGTGCGTGCGGTTTCCTCTTCCAAGCCCCTGAAACACTGGAGAATGTTTTTCCCTGTCTCTCCTATCCTTAGATAAGTCAGCAGAGCGAAGGTCATTTCCTCACACACGGGTCAGAGTTGGAGATTTTTAAATGAAATAAAAATAGCTATACATTACTCAGAAGGAGAGTTAAGCGAAAATCAAGTCACAGACTAGGAGAGCTGAGGAAACTGTCACTCGCTGAAGCCAACTGTGTGGAGCCAATTATCACCAATCATACACCGTGAGCTACAAGAGGCCCCGTGCCCCGGGACAATGGTGTAATTAAATCTTTACAACCACAGCGAGAAATGATACAGAATTATGTGAAGCCACAAAGGGGTCCACACACTTCCCCTTCCTGCGACTCACCCATGAGGGCAGGCGCACAGCCATCTCTGTGCTGGCAAAAGGCCTCAAGGGCCCGGCACTCGGCATGCCTTAGCCACATCCGGCACCAGGCCGCTGAGGTGGGGTTTCCTTTGGCAGCCGGCCACCAACGACCTTCGAGTTCCTTATCAACTGTGGGCCTAAAGAAACACAAGAGTGCTGGTGCCCTGCTCCACAGGTAACCATGGAACACAGGAACGTGTCTAACGAGACAGATGTAGCTGCCTAACAAGGCAGCAGAAGGTACAGCTTTCGGGAGGTACCCGGGGGCTGTGCTGTGCCCTGTGCACCCGCAGTTTTCACATCTGGAAAATGTGTCTAAGCTGAGCGTGTGCGTCACTGTGGCCACTGTGCTAGGGACTTGGAGTGTTGTGAGTATGAAGCACATTACTATTAGGGGCAGATCTGAAACAGTGGCTCAAGTATAGCGAATGTTGTGTAAGTCGGCCATAGATGATATGGTGAGTTTTTCCCATGCATTAGTTACTCTGTCTCTCTCTGTGTATATACACACATGCACGTGTGTGTCTTTATGTACATGTTAATTTCTGTGTGTGTCTCTGTGTGTGTTCACTTCTCTGTATTTGTAATGTGTGTGTTTATGTTGCTGTCAGTGTCTGTATATCTGTATATGTGTATGTGTCTGTGTGTTTTTGTCTCTGTGTGTCTCTATGTGCAGTACTGTACATGTATAAAGTCAGAGGACAGCCTGCAGAATCCAGTTCTCTCCTCCTACCATGTGGGTTCCAGGGTTCAAACTCGGGTCGCTGGCCTCTCGACTCCTTCACAAGTGCGGCTACCTTGCTAAGTTTGTTTTTGAAAGACACTTATTAATTATTCCCCTACACTGCCAGTATTTTTTAAAGACTGCCATCAGCAGCCGGACAACGTCGATTTTAAAATCATTATCAGCATACTTCTCTTTAGTACTAAGTTCATACGCATCCGGAGCTGGGTGCAAAACTGTAATATGTGCACAGCAGAATGAACCCAGCGCTCTGGCGTAGGAAGGAGAAGACAAAGTCCAGTTCCCAGGGCCACTGCAAAGAGAGGTGTGGCCTTCAGTAATGAGGGTCTTCACCCCATGCAGAAGGTGGGAACTGGAGATGCCCCAGCAGGTGGACTGGAGGGAGGGTTCTCTGGGGAGAATGACAAGGGCAGAAGACACCCAGACTTGATACCCAGGAGCACGTCTGGGGCCCTGTGGATTCTTGTCCACCATGGGTGTCAACATTCACATTCTTTGCTTCCCTTCCTCCAACTCACTGAATATAGTTGAGGTCTGGGAAGAGAGAGCAAAACCCCAGAGCAGATACACCCGAGAATTCTACACTGCAGCACAGGTGGTCCCGCCCAGTTACCACCGTTTGCCCTATGATATAGAAGGTCAGAAAGATCAACGACGTCATTCAAAACCACAGGGCTGGCCATAAGCAGATGCTGGGCCTTGGTCTGGCGACTGATTCGGGAGGCCTGTGGTGTCTTTCAAAGAGTTCTCAGGGCTGGAACATGGACCTCGGATAGACCCGTGGCCACCTTAGAGTGGGAGGGAAATTTCCTCTGGAAACGGCTATGGTAACCCACAGGAGTGGGAAGCAGATGGGGAGCAACCATGCTGGGCGCGAGCAATAACCAGGCTGCCAAGCGGGATCCTGGGTCATCACTGAACAGCACCGAGATGCTAGCCTCGAGCAGCCACCCACCTGGAAACCACGGTAACAGCAGGGGCCAGGGAGGCAGCCCAGTGCGTGTGTGCTGGCCACACATGAAGCATGAGGACTTGATTTTGATCTCCTGAACCACATTAAGAGGAACCGGGTATGGTGTCCTGCATCGCAGTACTGGCAAAGGCAGGCTGGTCCACTGGCCTGCTAGCCCAGCCCAATCGGCAAGTCCCGGTCCAGTGAGACCTGTCTTCCAAACAAGGTGGATAGCACCCGTGGAACAACAGCAGATGTTGCCCTTTTGTCTCCACATTCACTCATGTGGACAAGCACACATGCACATACACATAACACACGTACATGTGTGCACATGTGTGCATGCACACACACACATGGTGATGATGATATCTGTGCTTCTAGATCCTTTCTAAGTCAAATAGGACTAAGAAAGTTCCCTTCAGATCAGCTCTCCTACAGGTAAAAATATAACTCTGGATGGAAAAAGATGTAAACACTTTCCTTGAGTGGCCAGAATAGGGAGGCAAGGCAGAGGGACAGAGGGCATGGGACAGAAGTCAAAAGTGCACCAGGTGAGGTTTGGTGGTGGCTTTTACCCTGAGATGGGCCTTAGTCTGCATACCACAGAGCCAACCAAAAATTCAGACAGAAATCTAGTTTCGCTGGCTTCAAAAATCAGAGAGAAGAATGGACAGATGCGCCCGTGAGCTCTATGTGGAAACCCTGCTCAAAGTTCTAGTCAATCCCTAGACCACAGACACGAGGCACTCCAGATACACAAGGCAAGGTCTGAGCAGCCCAACCAAGGCGTGGAGGACAAACACACGGGCTGCTGCTGAGACTTAGAAGGGGCAGAGTTTGCAGCAGGGATTCAACTGCTCCTTGGCAAAAATAAAGTCAGCACTCTTGAGAGGAGTATAACAGAAACCGAACGTCAACAAGAACCAGAACGTCCAGTGTGCCGTCCAAATTATTATAAACACGATGGCTGCCTCTCAAGGAAAGTGACAAGCCACGGAGATCCATCCCAAACTACCTTTAAAGGCAATATTCGAACAATGGTTTTAAAGCAACCGTAACTACTCCGGTTATCTGTGCTGGTTAGTTTTTCAGACGACTAGACAGAAGCTAACATCTGAAGAGGCTCTGAGGCATTTTCTTTATTAATGTTTTATGTGTGAGGTCCCAGCGCACTGTGGGCAGTGTCACCACTGGGCACCCAGGGCTGTGTAAGGAAGCAAACTGAACAGGCTAGCAGTCAGCGCTCCTCCATGACCTGTTTCAGTTTCAGAGCCTCCAGGTTCCTGGTGTGAGTTCTCAGGGAGGGAATGTGATGGGTAGGAAGAGGTACTAACCCTTTTTTCCCCCTTGGGTTTATTTTGGTCGTGGTGTTTTACTAGAGCAACAGAAACCTAACGAGAACACAAGTTTGTACTGGAAATGGGGTTTGCTTTAATGGGCCTAACCATGCTGTTCTGAGGAAGAACTGTGGAAGCATCTGGAACTTTAGTCTGAAATGCTCAGAGTTTAATGAGCTGCTGTTAGGAACGCATGGGAGACAGGGGTGCTGAGAGACATGCAGACAATGGAGGAGGCTTGGGTCTGTGAAATCTCAGAGGAAAGTGAAAGCTCTATCGGGGTTGTTCGTGTGATATTTCGAATTAAGAATCCGTGGTTGCTGGTCATCTGGGGCTAATGAGCTGTGATTAACAAGAGACCAGCCCCACTGAGGGGAAAATCTTTTCTTCACTGGGACAATTGATGCCAGTCAGCTGGGGCTGAAGAGTGAGCTGTGATTAATAAGAGACCATCGTCGCTGAGGTGAAATCTTCTAGCAAGCATTTTCATAGCGTCAGCACACAGCAGCTGTTGTTCAGAGCTGGGCCAAGGCTGCATCTCAAGCTGGGAGCCAAACTGGGTCATACGCAAAGCACTCTCACAAGGTACTGATTTTAAGGGCATGAGGGGATGGATCCCAGGGACTGCCTGATTGCCAGTGTCCTGTGAAACTGGTCTTGTCTCTGTGGAGAGAGGCCACTGACGAAAGCACATTGGAAACCCCAAGCTTGAAAGGGTCATGGTGAGAAACAGAGGCTTGACACCATGTGGCAGGATCAGAGCTCCTAAAGAGAGTCCGAAAGCCTCAGTCACAGTGAAGACCTGGGGAGATGCAAAGGCCATATACCATCCCCCAAGGACAGCAGCAGGCGGAGTGGAGCCCACCTGAGACCACAGGACAAGCTATGTGGGCTACACACAGCAGAGCTGGAAGAGTAACGCTGCCCAAACCCTACGGAGCCCAGAAGGTCCTGAGAAGTCCGAGACCTGGGAACTGCAGGCTTTGATTTACACAGCGGAATATTGGCTTTGCTTTGATGGGGACTGTGTTGTGCCTCTTCCCATACAGAATGAGAAGTAACTGATTTTAACTCACATATCGCAGTGGGGAAGATGCTAGACTTTGAAAGAGATGCTGGCTACTTTAAAAAGAATTTGAAACTTTAAAGGACTTGAATTTTTTTATAGACTGTGAGACTTATAAAGTTATAATTTTATTAACATGAGACATTGGGGCTAAATAAGAAAAGGAAAGGTTATGGTTCAATAGCGATGTATGTGTGTGTCACATGAGGGGTCAATAATGCATGATTTTGCCAACTAGACACACGCCGGAGTCATTTGGGAAGGGGGATCCTCAATTCAGGAACTGTCTTCTTCAGAATGGCTGGTAGGCAAGTGTGGAGCATTTTCTGGATTAATGCTGAATGTGGGAGAGCCCAGCACACTCTGTGCCAGGCCACTCTTGGGCAAGTTGGTCCTGGGTTGCATAAGAAAGCAAATTGAGTTGAGCATGCCACGGAAAGGGAGTCAATAACCAGTGTTCCTCCATGATTTCTGCTTCAGTTCCTGTCTTAGCTTCCATCAAATATGGACACAATGAAGCTGAAACAAACCTCTCCCTCTTAAGACATTTCTGGTTCATGGTTTATCACAGAGACAAAACTAAAGTAATGCAGCATGAAGTTGTTCAAAGCTAAAATACATTCAAGCAAGCAAAAAGTGCTTTGTCTAGTTTCACACAGACTCCACTTGAAGAGTTAAGATGTGACGTTGGGAATGGAGATGTGGTCCAGTGGTCCAGGCTCGTGCAGACACCCTGTGAGCTCCATAGGCACCAGGCACAGGGTGCATACACACATACAGGCAAAACCCTCAAACACGTAAAATAAACATGCAAAAATAATTAACGGATTTAAAAAAATGGTCCTTGTTTTCTTGAGGCGCTCTCAGAAGTTTCTCAATAAAGCAAATTAGGTTGAATGTATGTCTTTCTTCTCAGAACAAATGACAACCAACAACTGAGTTTCTGATAAAAAAAATTCCATTTTAAATAAGTCACAAAGACCCACAATAATGTGTTATCACAAATCAAGCCTGACAATGCATATATCACTGCAAGTCTGTTGGGCGTTTGTTGTTGTTTGGGGTTTTTGTTTTTTAGCGAAAAATCAGGCCTACGCACTGGGAAGGGAAAGCATGGAGCATGTAGCATGTGGACACCACAGGCCTTGAAGCCAGCTGAAGCTCAAACCCACATGCCCCTTTGCAACGAAACTTCCATACGGAAAATGCCAAGTGGCGCAGTACCCATTCTGGGGGACTGTCGAGATAGATCACACAGGCCTAGGGAGTGGCTCAGCACATACAAAAGCAAACAGAAGCCACGAGAAAGGAGGTGTAGGAAGGGAAGAGGCCAACAGCAGAACTTGAAGTACAGTTAACCCATCCTCCCTTTCAAACTAATATGCAGGGTTAGCATGGCTCCCTAGAATGTACAAAACACCACTACCATATCATCATCATCACCACCACCACCATCATCACCGTATCACCATCAGCAACACCATTACCATCATCACAACCATCCACACTTCTCCAACTTCAGCACCATTTCCTTAAATGAGAATGCCTTAGTCACCTTTCTGTTGTTGAAACAACACCCTGACAAAAGCAATTTTCACCTCGGTTAACCTAAGCAAGATTGTCCCACAGATACACTCAGAGGCTGATGTCCCAGAGCACAAGTCACTGATAAGTTGGTTCTTCCTGGCTTCTTACAGCAAACATACACGAAACAAAATCACTACTCTGTCATGGTACACTTTAAAGAACGTGATGAGAAGGGCGGCCAGAAGAGTCATACAGACACCTTGATTTTCCTAGCCAGCACTTTCTGGGCACCTACACAGGGCCCCTAAACTCAGTTCATACACAAAGGACACATCTACAGGGCGAATCTATGGCATTCATGGGGACAAAGCCATGAGCATCCTGAACAAAATTCCTGCATTTCTTGGTCTTCTTTTTCCTACCAACTGATGTGGCACTAATGGAATTTAAACTGCAAATTGAAGCTTAAATCCTTCCTGAGAGGTTTAGGCACGGAAGTCACACTGAACAGGGGTGTCATTGTTTATAAAATTTGGGACTTTTCCTTAAAAAAAAAAAAAAAAACAGATGTTGTAACGGGAAGCCATTGAAAGTGGCAACGTGCCCTTCTCCACGTAGCTCTTCCTCCCTGGAATTGAGCAAAGGGTCCAAGGAATGAAACATAGTTGCTAATCAAGCACTTAATATAGCAAAGCAAGAGAAACAAGCAGACAGACAGAGCCAGGAGCCTCTGGGCCAGTCCTCCTTTGGTAAGAAAGAGCTAAGAACCTTCAAAAACACTTTCTGAGATGAGATCTCATTTCAACAACTGAGACCACAAAGTGGAGAGAATCTGAGAGGCAGGGATGTGCTGGACCAGGAGGTGTATCTGAGAACTCGGCTAGAACGTTCGAGAACACAAGAGATGTGGACACTCCAGAGAATGCAGCTTCCTGTATGAAACAGGTGGGCTGTGGTCTAGCACATGATTCCTTACACAGGCCTGCACTCTGGTCTCCTTATCACACAATCATGACACCTCTGGAAGCTGAGGTGGGGGTAAGGCCATGCTAAATGACCAAAACCTGAAGAGAGAGCCAACACAAGGCAAGGAGTCTAGATTTCTCCAGCAGATCAGTCAGTTAAAGCTGTCTTAAACCAGGTTCTTTTTCCACCAGTGTCACACATCCACATCAGAGTTGGCTAGGAGGAGGTATAGGTTCCTTCCCTGAAAATTAGTCTTATCCATAAAAGTCTTCATCAAGAACAACCCATTTTCCATCTGGATTTCCTGAGGAAGTGTCTGTGAACGCCCAACGCACACCCACGCGTACACATAGACCGTCATCTCCTGCCTCTCTCTTCAGCACAATGCAACACCGTTGGCCAAACTCTATGATCTCCATCCCCAAATCTGGCAAGACATCATAGAACTAGGTCCCTGGGGCATGCCATCCAGAGCCAAACTTTCAGAACCCATCCTCTTTTCACCACATACACTGACAAGTACAGTGAGCTACAGTATTTCTTGTAATTGCGTGACTGAATGCCATAGGGCTGGTTAAAGTACTCTGGGTCCCTGAACACCCTATGAGCATGCTGTTATGAAGTATCCTAAGGCTTTCCCCTCAGAGGGCAGACAAGCTCCCCTGGTATACAACTCAGGGCCACTCTTGACTGGCTTTGTGTTTCCTTACAGATCAAAATAATTCCATTCTGTAGGGAAAGAAACCCTTTAAGCAGAAAGGTAAAGAACTCCAAATAGCTTCAGGAAGTCCCTGAAACTGACCAGACTCACTAGGCCGCTCCCTGCCACAGAATAAGCAATAAAAGCTTTGAGTCCCTATCAGAGAAGCGAAGCCAAGCTACAAAAAGACACCAAGACCAGCTGCCACACACACACACACACACACACACACACACACACACACACACACACACACACACACCAAAAACAAAAGATGGCGGCCAAGCGGGAGCTCTGTCATGGATCAACTGCAAGAAGAGAGGGTCATGAGGTAGCATCCTCTGTGGCAACTTAAATAAATAAATAAATGGATGAGTGAGCGAGAAAGATGGAAAGCATGCTAGAAAATAGTCCAACTGTTAAAAAATGAAAGGAAAAAATCTGTAATCAAACGTATACACAGGGGCCTTAAAAATGGCCCCATACAAGAATCTACGGTAATAAGGAAATGGGAAATACTGCGTAACAAGCAGTGACGGAGCCTGTCCCAGCCCAGCTTGTGTGGCTGTGGCACACGGGAGTGGATGGGATCAGTCTGGTTGCTGTGGAAGCAGGAAAACTGAGTAATATAACTTAGTACAGTTTTCGTAATTGAAGACAGTGTGAGGGAAGCCTGGCCCTGACGGCCTGGCTTATTAAAGCTATTAGGCACACTTGCTGTCTTCTTCTGAGAGACCCCCACCATTGCAGGAGGTGGAGGACCATAGAGGAGAGGGACCTGGAATAAGAGGAGCCGTGACTGAACCCCAGCTCACTGGGTCTGACAGAACCGTGTGCACAGAGGAATGAAAGCCAGGGCGGATGGAGCTGGTGTGGAGCTTCAGTGGCCAGTGGCGGGGTTCATACAGCAGGGAAAGGCTTTGGCAGATCCCAGTGACTTAGACCACCATGTAAAGAATATTTACAAAGTAAAAGAAAAAGCAGGAGGAGGTTTCAGAAAGGAAAGGTAAGTAAGGCAAAGAAGAGGTCTGCTGCCTTATTCTAAGTCAAACGTGGCAGGATTTGCATTCAGCTACAGTTCTTTTATAAAAATGACAAAATGGTGTGCTAAGAGGCTTCGGTCTGGATGGACTGAAAGCCGGGAGAGCAGATCATATGGGATAGAACAATACAGGCGAAGATGGCTAAGCCCGTCCCAGGGATGGGAAATTATCCCGCAGACTAAGGAGGGTACATTTCCCTCCTCCAAAAGACGGAGGCAGTAGTTATGAACTCTCCCACAAGCCATGTACGATGGATGGAGAGGTAAAGGTGCAGCCACAGTGCCAACCCAGGGCTCCTCTGACCCAGGAAGTCGGCGGGTGCGGCAAGGGAGAGAGAGCAGGGTCTTGTCCTCCTTGGCCCTGAGGCTGTCTGAGCAGATTAAATGGGACCCACTGAGTTCGTAAAGGGTAGAGAAATGTAAGGAGACTCAGTGGAAGAGCAGCTCCGGGATATGTAAATGTCATGGCTCAGAGACAATGACTGAAGGCTACAGGGAGATAATTAGATTTGTACCTCCTAGCCACACTTTGCACCTAACCCTGGTCACGGAGGAAGCAACGGATACACGCGGCTGGAACCGCTCCATGCTGTGCTAGACCTCAGTTACGTTTGATGTTAGCATCTCCTTAGTGTCGACCCACATTTTGCGGAGGACAGATGACCGCAGACTTTCAGAGTTGTCTCTCTATCTAAGGTTATCTTCGCATCTCCACGATGTGTTACAGGATGGTGGTTTAAGGTGTCATCATATCCTGCCGGGGCTCTGGCAATGGTTGTGATATAAGTAACATAATGCTAACCTCTGAGTATTGTGCAGCTTTGGAAAGCCACTGAGAGAGGCAAGCATGTGCAGTGTTTCCAAGGCCCTGGTAACCCTACTGGGGCTGGATCAATAGAGAGGAAAAAAATCCAAAAGGTCCCTTACATGGGTGAAAAGGGACACCACTACAGGCCACACAGCTACGGAATGAAAACCTCAGTGACGGGGTTGGCCAGGGAAGCCCCCAAGGCTCTAGAAACCAAAAAGGCTGTTGCTGCCGCTGTTCGCTGTAAGAGCCTATGGCTGAAGACACCACGTATGAATGCTTGACTACAGGAGTGGGGGAGAGTAAGGTGGGACTGAAATGGAAAGTCGAACCCTGTCGTCTGTCTTTCACAGTGCTAAGGGGGGCATGGGAGCTACTTATTGAGAACTGTCACTAACACGCCTGCTTGTCTAGGTGCCCTGTGTGCTAAAGTATCAGCCTATCAGGCAGGGCCCGCCTGCTTGCGCATCGGTGGCTTGGCTATCGCACTGGCTGGTTTTGTGTCAACTTGATACAAGCTGGAGTCGGAGAAGAAAGAGCCTCGGTTGAGAAAATGCCTCCATGAGTTCCAGCTATAGGGTATTTTCTCAATTGGCAATCAGTGGGGGAAGGCCCAGCCCACTGTGTGTGGGGCCATCCCTGGGCTGGTGATCCTGGGTTCTGTAAGAAAGCAGGCTGAGCAAGCCATGGGGAGCAAACCAGTAAACAGCACCCTTGCATGGCCTCTGCGTCAGCTCCTGCCTCCAGGTTCCTGCCCAGCTCGAGTGCCCACATCTTATACTGTAAGTCATGACAAAATTCTGTGGTTGGGAAGCTGTGTGCGGTGGCAAGCAACTTCTATTTGTTTTACTAGATGGGTGGACATGCCTGAAATTACCTTCCAAACGTGTGTTTGCACAAATAAACTGCTGTTATTGCTCACTGGAGATTCTCTGGAGAACAAGAGACACAGCTCATGGCACCACGGTGCTATGGCACAATGACCAAATTCTTAGGTACAGGTGGACAATGACAACTATGTCTCCACCAAGGCTCAGGAATAATTATAAAGAAATGATGAAAATGTAATAAAGTGTTCTATAACAGCTTCCTGTGAGATTGCAACATTCCATCCTGCAGGAAGTTCTTTAATCAAGAAAGTAAACAATTTGAAATAGCCTCAGGAAGTCCCTGAAACTGACCAGATCCACTAGCATCCCCAACCCCAGCCACACTCCAGAGTGAGCAATAAAAGCTGAGTGTCCCTGTCAGAGAACTGGAGACTGTGAGGCCCGATCCTGCAGGCTGAGAGAGGTAACAGTCACTCGGAAAGGTCATGCTATGATCTGTTGTGCTGCCCGCAGGCTACACAGTGCCTTCTAGAGGTCTCGGTCTTTTGTGAGCAATCACCCATGCTGGGGCCAGCCTTGGTGATGCAGCTGTCTTGGAGTCCTTCCTGTTCCTCTAAGTAACCCTTCACCCACAGCCCAGTACGACTCGCTGGTTCATCAAATTTGACTTGAGTGGTGTCTGTACATTGGTCAGTTGTGGAATCCTATGTAGGATGGGGAGACATTGGGGCTGTGTCTCCCGAGGAAAAGTTTCGTCACACAACACCTGGTAAATACCGCCTTCTCCTTTGCCAATGACCATCGTCCTGGTGCTCTGACAGTGCCACATTCCACACTGACCCTCTGCCACGTCGGCTGCCCCCAATGACATACACCATCATCCTACAGGTGGATAGGCTAGAGGCAGACAGGCACCCTTGTTCTGCAGAGAGGGGAAGGTCTACAGATCCATCTCAGTCCTTTCTATTACAGCAGGGAATTCAGTCCTCACAGCGGCCACGTCTCCAGATTCAACATAAAACAACATTGTTCACTGAGAGTCACACCGGGGCCTAGACTACACCTTGAAGGTCACAGCGCAGATAAGCCAGGTTCCCAGCAGGCCTGGGCCACACCATGCCATGATCTGAACCACTTCACCAGCTCTGCTCTAACGCAGCAAGATAGAGCCTGATGCCTATTAATCAGTCAAGGCTGCTCCCCGGAGAAGCAGAGAGAACTCACCGTAGCTTCGGGGACAGGTGGTGCTGGGAACACGGGGCTGGAGTCCCTAAGTGTCTGGTAGCCACTTTATAGTACTCAAGGAGAGGTGGGTGGAAAAAACCCACAAACTTCCACCCAATGACCTTTCAACTCTGCCTCACCATGGAGTGTGGTGTTCAAGTTAAAAGTGCCTTAGCCACCCCCATATTCACAATCTCCTACACAGTTTTTGTTGTTCACCCTAGAACCATGTATCAGTGCAACACTGTCTAGGAAGCCAGCTACAGTGCCAGGTGCCAAGGAGGCAGAGCACACATTCAGGATAGGAACATCAACCATGCGGGCTGTGTTTCTCCCAGAGCTGAAATACGCAAGTCAATAGCGTCAGCAGTGGGCAGATGGGGGTCAGCCCAGCTCAGCTCCTCCCTCCTAGCAGGGCATCCTTGGCCCCACAAGTTTGGAATCTCCTAGTCTGGAAGCACTGGTCTGGTGTGCCGTGTGTGTGTGTGTGTGTGTGTGTGTGTGTGTGTGTGTGTGTGTGTGTGTGTACGTGTGCACACGCGTGCACGTGAGTGCCACACCAGACATAGCATTGGCTTTAAGGTCCCCAAGACAGCCATTCTGTGTTCCCAATGCCACACACAGGAAACAGGGTGGGTATGGCACTAGAGACTGACCCAGTGGCCAAGGCGAAAACTGAAATTGCAGCCATGGGTTGGGGAGCAAGGAAGGGCCTGGCTGCCCAAGACGTCCCTGGATCTCTCCGCATCTGTCAGTAAACAGCAATAGAAACGCAGAGGAAGAGGAAGAAAGCCAGGCAGTGCGGGCGGAGAGTGAGAGGCAAGCCCAGTCCATCTCCAAGCACAGCAGGTCACCTGCCAATGCCATCTGAAGCCTTCATGCTTCTGACTAAGCCAGGAAGGTGATCCAGGTGACCCGGGAACAGATGCCCCACAGGCTGGGGCTGTCTCCATGAGAGTGACTGTGTTCAAAGCATCTCGCGTGGCAGAAAGGGGTCATTTTCTCGTGTTATCACCAGGTAGAAGTGGATGTGGAGGACTCTGCGTCTGCAGGCCAGCGGGGCAGGTCAGTCAGTGGGGGGCTGGGGCACCTGCATCTTTCCTTTGCCTGCTGAGCTCTTCCAAAAGGAAGGGGGAGCGAGGAGAAGGTCCTCGCCTTCTATGTTAGCCTTCGTCCTAGTGTTCAAGGGTCCTCCAGTCCCTGCCACACCAACTCCATGACATTACGGATGCTAAAGACGGAGAAGCCAGTGAGACAGAAAAGTCTCCACGTTCAAATTCAGCAAGGGTAAGGAGGCTGGATAGGTAAGGACTGGCTCATTCCCTGGCTGATGGTCTAACCCAAAGCCTCCAACCCTGGGCTCAGCTAGTGGAGTGGCACAAGCGTACCACGAGAATGTCACCAGAGAACACGCAGAAGATCAGCGGAGATCGTGTTATCTTCTTGACACCAAGACACCTTCGAAGCAGGCTTCTTTGCACACACAAGACTTAAAAAAAAATTATTTATCACTATAGATGGTTTGCACGAATCATTCTCTCACTCCGTCACTCAAAAAAGTCTCTACACTAAGGCTCTAAGGACTTGATGGTGACCTCGGCTGTCATCAGAGCTTATGTTATGGATGGAAGTGCCTGTAAATAAGATCTGAAGGGTAAAACACCAAGTCTGGAGATGGTGCCGAGTTCCACACAGAAAAAGCAGGAAGCGGAAGGTGCCGTGAGTGAGCACAAGCTCTAGGCAGGTAGGAAGAGCGAGAAGCACAGAAGGGAGCTCTGAGCAGACTTTGGGGCTGGACAGCAAAGGGCCCTGGGTAGTCCTGGGACAGATTTCCAGGCAAACAGCTCTGCATAGACACCCCCTGGGGACTCCTGATATAGATGTGCTTGGGTCAGTGCCAGCCAAAGGTGATCCCAGCAAGGAAGCTGGGCTTGTTCCCAGCAATCCCCCAGTTAGCCTTGGCCTCTCGGCTCTGCCACAGGGTTATTTTTCTTTACTTTCAATTTGCATTGCAGGCTGGAGAGAAATGAATTACATCCCCCCGGGTTTCTCCGTTCCATACAATTAAGAAAAGCTATTTCTTAGTCACAAGGCAGATGAGGACAGGAAGATGTTCCATTTTCTCTCTGCAGGGGGGCTGCCGCCACTCAATATTAATTGATCCTACCCTTCATCTGGAAAGCAGGGGTTGAAACAAATTTTTGGTCACAAAAATGGCAACTATTACACTGTTAAGGTGAATTATTAATGGCGTCCCCATTAAAGCACACTCCTGCTCATGCAGGGCCGGCTGCCTCAGTGTGTGGAGTGTTGCTTTAATAGGGAGAAATGAGTAAATTATGTAGTCCTCTCCGATACGAGATGAATCGCCGGCACCTATCTTGTTCGAGGCTTGCTGGAGATCTCCCACCATTTCTTCACAACAAGGAACACACAGAAACCGTGTAATGTGGCTTGGCTCCCAGCAGGAATGGCCTGTCAATCGAATGCAATTTTATTTTCCTGCTGGAGAGCAGACAGAGTGAAGACAGCAAGACGCGAGCCACTCAAAAGCCGAGGAGGAGACCGGCTGTTGCTTGGGGGAGGGTGTTTATTTGAGCATGGGCGAAAACTTAATGCATTCTTTAGAGAGGGACAGAGGGACAGAGGGGCTAGAGGGACTGGGAGGGGAGGAAGGGAAATGGGGAGGAGACAGGAGGGATAAGAAAGCTGGAGAGGAGGGAAGACAGGAGGGGAAGGAACAGGGAAGGAGAGGGAGGAGGAAAGGAAAGAAGAAAGGCCCTGAAGATGAGAAGGCCACATCCATTCCTGGTGCCACAGTCATCACATGCTGTCCCCCAGGAAGGGCATCTCTCAAGGTGGGAGGGGGAGGGGGCGCTGTGGTACCCAACCCAGCCAGGTCCTTAGTCATTTGTTGTTTAACATCCAGTCTTCTACAAACCTAACCCCAGGCAGGGCACGTGCATTCGGTCGGTGAGTTTAAACGTCACAAGTCTTGACTCCTCTGGCTAGAAATGAGGCCTGGCAATTTAGAAGTCAGCTGAAACATAGGATTCAGTCTGGAAACAAGATTAGCCCCGCTCTCCAAGCCTGGGACGTGAGTCACACATGCAATGGATGTGTGACTCCGGCCCCTAAGAAATGATAAAGAAGGAAACGCACACACTGTTATGATCAGCTCCTGGGCTAGCCCACATCACTGACGAAATCTCTCGTTAAGGCCCTTTACGAATCTAGGCAGTCATTCCCCCCCCCCGCCCCATATTGGCTGCTAAGGCCTCACAGTTGCCCCTCCAATAGGACACCTGCCTTCCGTCAGAAACTACCTGGCGGGGGTGTTTAAGCAACTCAATAGCATCCCAAAAAGATTAGCACTGGCACACCTTCTTTCCACTCACTGTGGCAGAGAGAATGGACTACACCAGTTAGAAGCCACACCCTCCCCTTTCTAACCAGTCGTCCCAGATCACAGAAGCTGGCAGCTAAAAACTCTATTTCCCACCCACGGGTGAGGAAACTGAGTCACCCCAGAGTTAAGTGCGTTCCCAGGATCACACACCTAGGAAGTGGCCAAGTTGTAATTTTGAAACCAGGCACGTTTGGCTCTGGACCCTCTGTTCTCTGGACTCTATGTACCTACCTCATAAGCAGCCTTTTACAAGGACTGTAACTTTAACTGTAACTTTTTTTCAACCCTTATTTTTAATGATGAAGCGTTGGCTTTGACCTCCCTGTTAGCCCATCACGCACCAGAGGTAGAAAGGATGCAGGGGAAGTGGACCTGTTTACAAAGGTTCTTGGCAGCAATCGCTGTTTGCGTTGTCTGGAAATCCGCAGTTCACATGTTAGCAGGCAGTGGCAGCTCGATCCACTTGCAAACATTTCACGTATGCACCGGCAGTCCAAGTTGGCAGAGTCAGGTTAGCAACAGTGGTGACGTGACCTAACAGAGACAGCCAGGCCTCAGCCTCGGCTGGAGTCAGCAGGAGGGACCAACAGGATCACCAGGAGTTCTCTTGGCTGTGCCTCTCTCGGGGAAGTGAAGACCAGCGAAAGCGTGAGACCCACAAGTGTTGCACAGCTTGCTGTACCAGCAAGCCAAGCTCTGTCTCCGTCACTCCGTGGAGACCTATTTATACCCTCCAGACATCACGAGTCCTCCATGTGCCTTGTCAAGAAACTGCAGTGCACCATCAGAAGTTTTTGGCCTCTTTCTATGAGTCCCGACAAATGCAGCTCAGTGTGAGGCGGACCAATACATGCGTGTTGTTTGCAAAGAGTCCTTCATCACGTGTCCTTTCACATGCTTGCTTTAGAGAACATCCTCTCTCCTGTGTCTGCTTCGGCAAAATATTCCTTCATGAGTCTGCCTTTCACACCTGTGTCCACTTTCACGCGTTTACCCCAGCAAAATACCATCCAACGGACTTTCCAGAGAATCCTTGAAATTTCCACTTCAGGGACAGGCACTTCATTTAACTAAACTGCTTGTGTTAATATGCAGTGGAGTGTAACGCATTATCACCAATCCTCCCTCTAGATCCATCAAGTTACAAGTCCAGATAAAGCTTAGCTTGCAAACCTTGGGCTCACTCTCTAAGGAGGCTGCCTCAGGTGCCCAGCCATGGCTGAAGCCACCTTAAGGCTCCACTGAAGACATTCACTGCCAAATTCGCACTCATGGTTGTCGGCATGAGTCAGTTCCTAAGTGTTGTTGAAACGCAGGCTGGCTCACAGCATGGCTTCCCTCAGAGGGAGAATGTGAGAGTTTAGGACGGTAGTAGCCAGTCTTTTTTTAACTCAATCTCAGAACTGTTCTCTTATAGGCTACCTGCAAGACGCAGGTCAGTGGGTCCCACCCATATTCCAGGGAAGGAATTACAGAAAAACATGTTTTTTTAATAGATACCCAATAGAAAAGCCTAACTTTAAAGCTGTCTTTGCTTCTCATGCCCAAACTCAATGTGATCCTTTCCGTTCCTCCGAGTTAAGGGGTAAAACACAATAGGTTTACCTTTCTGGGATACTGGCTTATAGCACTTACCTCAAAGATACCTTCTCTTGGATTTGAACTACTTTGATCTAAATTACTGATATGAATTCCACAGCAATAATCTATGGCGAGAAGTCCCACAGACCCCCAAACACTACAGACTACTACGCCGACCTTCGTTATCTCCCAGATCATCACATTGCTGAAGACACTCACACACTTCAGTCACAGGGCCTGGGAGGGAAAGCTGGTACCAACCTGGAAGCTTCATCCCCTATTTGAGGCTCTCATGGTGACAGAAGGTTCTACATGCGGTGTCAAGAGAGAAAAATATTCAACGGCCACGCCCAGGTGTGTACCTGGAAAGCTACAGTAGCAACTGACCCGGCAAGGTATGTCAATAACCAGCTTAAAGGAAAGCTTGTTCAGAAAGAAGACACTCACATCTGACTAAGCCTAATAACTAGATAGATAGATAGATAGATAGATAGATAGATAGATAGATAGGAAGGATAGATAGATAGATAAATGGATGGATAGATAGATAAATGGATGGATGGATGGATGGATGGATGGATAAATGGATGGATGGATGGATAGATAGATAGGAAGGATAGATAGATAAATGGATGGATAAATAGATAAATGGATGGATGGATAGATAGATAAATAGATAGATAGATAGGAAGGATAGATAGATAAATGGATGGATAGATAGATAAATGGATGGATAGATAGATAGATAGATAGATAGATAGATAGATAGATAGATAGATAGATAGGATAGATAGATAAATGGATGAATAGATAGATAAATGGATGGATGGATGGATGGATAGATGGATGGATGGATGGATAGATAGATAGATAAATAGATAGATAGATAGATAGATAGATAGATAGATAGGAAGGATAGATAAATGGATGGATAGATAGATGGATGGATGGATAGATAGATAGATAGATAGATAGATAGATAGATAGATAGATAGATAGATAGATAGATAGATAGATAGATATAGATGGATAGATAGATAAATGGATGGATGGATAGATAGATAGATAGATAGATAGATAGATAGATAGATAGATAGATGAGATAGATAGGATAAGATAAGATAGATAGATAAATGGGAAAAAGGTTTTACCTTTATACACATTGATCAGTACCTCTCTCAACCCTCATCAGAGAAGCTACCTTTTGTAGGATATGGCAATTGGTACAGAGACCCACAAGCAATCAACATACAGGGAAGAAGATACTGTGAAGTATTCAGCTCTAACAGAGATATCTATTCTATATTATGCCCTCTCCCACACAGGACTCAGAGATTGTCGTGGACAGGAAGAAAAGAGAAATTGTAGATGCTTGTAGAGAAGCATTGTTTGCAAGACACAACAAGGCTACTCACCATAGTTATGACTGCATGTGCAAAATCAGTTTAGAGTCAGGCAGGACAGCTAAAACCCAGACACGGATGGGGAAGAGTCTCATAAAATAAACCACCCCGAACTGAGGGGCTACTGGCAACTGTTGGCTCCTGAAGGACAGTTTGGGGGGATGTGGGACCCTGAGAGGTTACCCATGCTTTAGTAGATGGTCCCACATTCATGCACATACAATCCAGCATTAAGAAGAATCAGTAGGGTTTTTTTGTTTGTTTTTTTTAAAACGGGGGGGCACAATAAGTTGCAAGGGGAAATGGTCGGAGACTAGGGAAGGAACTGGAGGAAAGGAAATTGGGGTGGGTGGGTTCACTCAAAACACCTTATAAGCATTATGAAATTCTTAGAACAATAAAACATCATCACTGAAAAAGTAAACCGCAGTGAAGTAGGAATAAACCTTTGTTATCATTTACATATCAGCATGAGTCAGTCTGCAATAAGAAGCGAAACAACTGAGCAGGCCGTTTGAGGGATGCGGCAAAGCAGAGAGGAAGCCTCTGTCCTCCTCCCAGCCCCAGCCTCCTCCTTATCCCCCCGGGAGACATTGCATCAGTAACTATGCTTTCACAAGCTTCTCCTTGCTGTGGCTCGACAGAGCATTTCTTACCAGAAAGTCCACAGATTGAACACCCAAAAGAATGTCCCCAGAGTGTATGCTGTACACTTCTTAAGCCCAGCCTAAAAGCACAGCTCACTGGCTTGACTGAAGCTCTGGGGTATCCTAAGCTTCGGTTGAATGTGCCCAAAAATTGCACTTGGTGTGGGATTATCAGGACCTTTCTGTAGCCACTGCCAGCAGACACATATCTAAGCATGCAGGAATTGGCCAGGTAGCAGTAAGTAAAGGCTAATGCCTCTCCAAAATGACAGTGGCTGCGTCTATCTTTGTGGAAGACACACAAGAACACACACGCACTCACACCACTCCCAACAAGCAGGCCCACTCCCTCAGGAAGCAGATCAGCCTTGTATCACGGCAGCTTTCATTCCTCAAGCCATGGAGATCCGTGCTTCTAGACTAACGCTGAATTTATTCCCACGAGATAGTGCTGAAATATCCCCCTCCTCTTTCTTTGTTTTGTTTTGTTGTTTTGTTTTAGTTCTTGTGTTCTGAGACAGGGTTTCCCTGTGTAGCCCTAGCTGTCCCGGAACTCACTATTTAGACCAGGATGGCCTTGACTGAGCTCAGAGATCCACCTCTCTCTGCCCAGGAAGTCTGATCCGCCTACTTTACTTATAGATGACCCAAGAACAGGTTCTGAAAGGTAGTGGAAGAACGTGACTCTCTAGGCTTAATCCCAGGGAGATAACTCCCCTTCTCACACCAGCGAGAAAGGCTTCAGAGAGAAAACCTACAGGTTTCTTTTTTCCAAAGGTCAACAATTGGTGAAACCTGACCATCCGTGGGATAACACTGAGACAGGGGATGGACAGGATGAAAAGGCATGGTCTACATGCATGACACTGTCAAGGTCAAACCATCACTTTGCATAGTTAATGTGTACTAGAAAATGAGACAGGACCCCAGGCAAACTGGATAAAGACTCTTGATAAAAGTCCTTTGAAGGCCTATGGTAACAATAGGCTACTTAAAACAATAGCTTGTTTTCCATTCCACTCTTTTTAAAAATTATTTTGTGTATTTATGTATGTGTGTGTGTGTGTGTGTGTGTGTGTGTATTCTTTATTAAAATTTTTACATTTTCCCATTTACTCATTGCATGGAGGTGTATGCATGCCATGGTGCACACGTGAATGCCAGAGGACAGCTTGCAAGAGACCAATACACAGGTCCTGGTGACTGAACTCCTGCCCTAAGGCTTAGCAGCAAGTGCCTTTATCCACTGAGCTATCTTGCTGGTCCTTCTGTTCCACTGTACTTTAAATAGATAATAATTATTATGACCGGATGCATTTATTAAGGATCTCTATAGAAAATAACCATTTAGTTTTGCTTTGACAGATAACTGTCATCACCAGGGAATCCCAACCCTACTGCAGGAAGCTTTGAGCTCCTGAATTTGACTGCTTGGTCCACACACACAGGCTCACCCCAGAGTCTATCTACACGTAAGACTACTTGTTGTTTCTTGATCTAGATTTGGAGTGGCTGGGACCAGAGCACTAAGAGTTTTGCATTGAGACAGGAAAGGGGAGAAGTCCCAACCTCCTTAAATCTAATCTTATCGCCCCCCATTAGTAAGTGTGGAAGGATAACAGTACCAAGAACAGCATCAAAAGCCAGCACGGGAGAAGACGCTTACAGGAGCTTTGCCCTGAAGGCTTAGGCCATGGCATTCACAGTACCTGATCCACCTCCCAACATCTGCAAGCTCGAGGTGTGTTTCATAGGAAGCAATTCCTTTTTGGAACCACATTTTGCATATTCTGTTCAAAAGCAAGGTCTGTTTCTAGCACTCCTCCCAGCCGGGACCTCCTCTTGCAAGTCATGAAACTGAACTTTGCATGAGTCTTCAAAACAGAAAGTGACTCTTAGCAAATATAGGAACTAGAACTAGAACCAAAACCAGTCAGGAGTAATTAACGTCACAATGCCCAAGGGTGGTTTTTACCCAAACTGAAATTAAATATATAGACGTGCTCTGCTTCACCCTTTACTGATGACACAGAACCTAAAACTAACCAAGTTTGGGGGAAACTTCCCTGTTTGGAGCAGATGATTCATAGAGACTGACGCTCCCTAGACACCGTGACAGATTCCTAGGGAAGAAAAACGTTTCCCAGAACTCAAGCTCAAGTCTGACCTTGCTTCATTTACAAAGCTGAGACTACAAACTTACCATCCTCTCCCAGCCAAGTTCATGTCTGGCCTCCTAAATCTTAGCTACAGGTCAATCTTAGCCCTGCCTTAGAACAAGCAGCACAAAGAAGCCACAGTCCAACTCTTAGCTAACATGCACGTTCTTAGTAAGCAAAGTAGTCTTTCCAAACAAAGCATGGTGTGTGGCTGTAATCCCGGCATTGGGAGCAGGCAGGAGAATCCCTGGGCTCTCTGGTCAGCCCTCCTAGCCTAGGTGGTGAGTTCCAGGCCAGTAAGAGACCTTGTCAAAAGAAAAAAAAATGGTGACAATTCCTGAGGAACACAACTAGAGATTGTCCTCTGGTACACACACACACACACACACACACACACACACACACACACACACACACACACACACACACACACGTCTCCAATAGGTGATTAGCAGGGTTCCCATTATGGCTTAAGACTGACAGAACCAGCTCTAGGCCTGGAGGGTGTAAAAAGTGAAGCCATAGCTCGGAAGCCAGGCCACAAGCCTGCCTCTCAGAGTGGCAAAGGTCACAGGTATGTGTTCCCCAACAACTCCAGAGGTTTCCCTTATTCATGAGTGCTCAACAAACACTTCAGGGTCCTCCAGGCTCAGGTTAAAAGAACTCCATGGTGAAACTCTCTCTCACCAAGAACCGCTCCTGCATCAGTCTCACCCCTGCTTGCCTTTCCTTTCTGTAGGTGGCCCTGTACATCCTCGTCAGATGTTAACCCCATAAATGCCTGGCACGACAAGTCAGGTCCATTCATACAAGTCCTAATTGTGGATCCCAGGTAATTTCTGTGGGACTTGGTCAGCGGGGAACAAGGAAGAGTGGGGGAAGGGCACTGGGGGTGGGAGGTCAGAGGCAGCAGAGACCTTATCGAGGCAATGGCTCCCAGAGAGGATCTGAGGCTGGTTTAGCTAGCCATGGCCAGTCCACCTCTGGAATGAGCAGTTCGTTCTAACTGTGAAAGCCACAGAACTGGAAACAGAGGCCTGTCTAGATGTTACAGTGTGACTGGGCAGGAGGCTGTGTGTTCTGTGCAGAGCCCAGAGCACGGGGACTCCAGCCCTGAACTAGGGTGACAGGTCCCGTACTCACTTTCCCCAGGCTCCCGAGTCAAGATCAAGCTGTGGAAAACCCAGCCCATCGCCAAATGTCCCTGAGAGGGACAGAGACTGTTGTCTACAGGCAGTTGAAGGCAGGCACAAGCGAGACAAAGTCTGTGATTGGTCAGTGGAAAAGTAAGGCGGGCACAGAGTTTTGGAGCGAGAAAGGAGAGAGGGGAAAAAAAGGAGAAGAACCAAGATGGAGGAGGAGAACAACCCGTATCTGTGTGGCCTTAAAAAGCCACAGGTAGTTATGGCTGTTTCATAAGGGCCGGATTAAGATAAAAACGCCCCACAGATGCCATGTGGCGCTCTGGAGATGGCGTGAGCATGGGATGGTAGATTGTTTGTTTTTTTTTAAAACATTTACTGCTACAGGGACCACATCTGGAGGAACCCTGGGTCTGAATCTCAGCTGCATGTGAAATCCAGGTATTCCCTGTGCACACCTCATCTCCCAAGCCCCTTAGGACCTCAGGGAGCCTTGGTGCCAGAAAAGCCAGCACCACTCTCTTCACTCACGCTCTTCAGCAGCCCCAGGGCCAGAACACACCCTGGCCCTGTACCCCATCGCTCCCTTCTCAGCACAGAACTAGCCCTGTCCGGGGGAAGCACTCTCCCCTCAATTCAGTAAAAGCTGCCTCCTTTCTGGCGGTGGGGGTTGTGGGGCTCCTGAAAGCCTACCTCTGGGGAACTCCTCGTGAGGGAGGGTGCACTCCCACTTTCACAGCACTAGCTGCTTACTAGAACGCCCCGGCCCGTGGGGAGGAGACAACTGCAGGAGGCTCAAGCAGCCCTGGGGGTTGAGGAGAGAAAGACCCCACACTGTGACCCACTCATCCACTGGGGCAGCCATCATCTTCCAATGTCCACACAAACTGTAACACTTGCCTTTCCTGCTCAACCCCAGCCCCATCCTCATCCATTGCAGCCTCCATACTGCCCAGACCTGGGCCCTTTCCAGGATGAACTGGCATAGAGCATGGGTTTGTTACACCTTTGTAAACAGAGTTTAAACATAACTGTATTGACCTGCCCATGGTATTGCGTGCCTTTAACCCCAGCACCCAAGAGGTGAACGCAAGTATTTCTCTGGAAGCCAGCCTAGTCTCCATAATGAGTTACAGGCCAACCGAGGCTACATCACGTGGCCTTGTCTCGGGGACACAGAAATAAATTAACTGGAGCCAATGACTCAGCAGATAAAGGTGCTTTCTGCCAAGCCCAAAGATTCAAGTTCAATCCCTGGGAACCATGTGGGGGGAAGAAGACTGACTCCCAGTTGTCCTTTGCTCCCCAACACACAACATGTGTGCCCACACACATACACTCAGTAACAAATATAATAAACACTATGGTCCTCTAAAATATATTACAAGCCACTTAAAGGAAGTAAACTATACTATGGTTTATGTCTAGGTAGATCTGTAACCATTAAACATACTGTATGTTAATTAACGAGTTGCCGCCGCCGACACAGTCCTCCACTCAGATAAAGGAAACGTACGACTTCTGAACTGTGGCCCTGGCCAGTCGCCTTTCCACATCTGAAACTCACTGCAAATGAAGGTTTAGAGGCCTGGCTTCAGACTGAGTCAGAGACCTCCCTGAGGCAGAGGATGGGGATCGGGATCCAACAAGCCTCACATGCAGCCACCATGGCTGACTTCCCAAGCTTTCCTATCACAGCCATCACTACCCCCAGGCGGTCACACCCCGTGTTTAACTCACCGCCCAACACTCGGGGCCAGGTAACAATAATAGCGATAGAGTAATTTTCAGAGCGTGGTAAAAACTGCGGCCCAGCATTCAGGATCAGCCTTCCTCCCAGCTGTAAGGAGACCACAGCATTGGAGAAGACAAATTCCTGACTGACGGGGCGGCTTTTGTAGTGATGTGTGGGGCTGCCGTGCCCACACTGGAAGCTAAATGACAGGGGGCCGTCTATGATTCACTGCACAGCATGCATGTTTTGAACAAAAAAGGTTCCCTGTGCTCTCCTCAGGACCAAAGAAAATTTGCACACAGCCCTGAAGGGCGGAAGGCTGGCAGCAAGCACGCAAGCCTTGTCAGCACAATATCAGAAAAATCCAAAGGCCAGCTCTTACGGAGCCCCAGACAGGAAAACCACAGGGAGGGGAATTTTTAAAATGTGGTCGTGGGGCCTGCTGTGGGAATTCTGCTGTGTGTCATGGGAATGGCTTACAAGAAGAGGAGAGAAAGAAGTGAGTGCAAAGGTGCAGACTGGGAGGCAAACAGACGATGGTGCTCTGCGTGTGGGAGCGCTTGAATTTAGTTTACACCTGCCCAGTGGCTCAGCCAGAGACTGAGGGGTTCAGGAAGCCCAGAGTAGGTGGGAGAATTTGGGCACCACTTGGAACAAAGGGCCCACCCACTCCACCAACCTTGGACAGCAGTGCCCCAAATGCTAATCACTTTCATGACCTCTGCGAGTTCTGTTTCTGTCTACTTTTCTGTTTCATGAAGAGCTAACCCTACATGGGTGCTCTTTCTTTGTAATAATAAAAATTAAAATAATATTAATGATGTATATTTATCTAATGGCATATAATTAATATATGGTGACAATTAACTATTATATAATATATAGTTATTTAATATATTACATAATGCCAGCATTTCTGGGAGTATATATAATTATATAATATAATGCGGTTATTATTATTATGAAGTAGTAATAGCAGAACCAGAGGTGTAGTTCAGCTGGTCAAGTGCCTGCCTAGCATGCACGAAGCCCTGCATCCGCTCTCTAGCATCATGCGTAAGGCATGATGGACAACACACGCCTGTAATCCCAGCACTCAGGAAGCTGAGGCAGAAAGGCTGCTACATCTATGATCCCAGCCCAGATGACCTAGAGAATTCCAGGCCAGCTGATGCCACTCTGCCTTAGACAGGACAAGAAAGAGAGATAGATAGATTAATGCAACACCAGATACAGAGTAAATATGTCTAATTCATGTTAGTAAGTAAGCTAGC
Source organism: Rattus rattus (assembly GCF_011064425.1). Lineage (NCBI taxonomy): Eukaryota > Metazoa > Chordata > Mammalia > Rodentia > Muridae > Rattus > Rattus rattus. The sequence continues at coordinate 79,777,594 of NC_046157.1, read as the reverse complement.
CATTCCCACTGTCACTGTTGGAAATGTGCAAAGGCTCGAGCGCTCTGGGAAGCAATGAGGTGGCATCTTAAGAATTCATACATGCCAAATATCATAGCACCTCCATGCCTGATGCATTTGTTCCAGAAACTTATCTACACACACACACACAAACACACACACACACACACACACACACACACACACACACACACACACACCTGTCCACATATGTTCACAGCAACATTTCTTCTAATAGCCCAAAACTGGACCTAGTCCAGTGCTCAGCAAGGATTAAGTGGCTGTAGTGAGTGCTGCGAACCAGAAGGACCAGGCTCTCATAACAAGAGGTCAGAGGGCCAGGTTAAAGGAGCCAGACAGAAGGGTTGACACACTGTAGGTGCCATTTTCATGCCATTCGAAAGGGAAGAATGGAAATGAAGCAAAGCAAATATAAAGGGTAAAAAAAAGATGGGCGTTGTCTGGGGCCTCAACCCAGAACCCCTGCATCCCTGTTGGCACCCCAAATGCACGAGCACCAGGACAGCCTGTTGCATGCCAAGCAGCAGGTAGTGGTTTTTCCATTTATCCACACTATATACTATGGGTGTGTTTTAGTCCATGCAGCCAAGTATGCACAGTGTGCAACAGGGCTCACAGGCCGGTCCTGCGCCTGCTCTCCCTTGCTTCTGGTCTTACTTCCTACTTATTACCTGTCAAGGTAATCACATCTTCTAAGAATAAAACTGTGATTAAATTAAGATGTGAGGCGAGGTCATCCCTGTCCTAGCTCTGGTGCTCCACAGGTAACAGACGCTTTAGGCAGAGGCAGAGCACCCACTGTGTGACACGTGCGTCCTGGCCCAGGTGCCTGGCAGTGCCCAGGACTTACAGCTCCTGATTCCTTATGACCCACCTACTTCTCCTGTTTCCACCGCCACTACCCTGAGGCCACACGCTTCCTGCCTGATGATTGCAAGGATTCCCAAACTGATCTCTCCCTTTCTGTTTTCCCTCCGTCCTTCCAACTAAACTTAGAAAAATCTTCCCAAAACACGACGTTGTTCATAATACACACCTTTTCCCTATCTTACAAACGTTCAGGTCTCTTGAGAGGACCTAATTCATCAGCTCAACAACCAAGACTCTGTGCACACACATGCATGCATGTATCTGTGTTTCCTTGTCTCTGTAGGTGTATCCGTGTGGGTGTGTGCATCTGTACGTGTAGGTCTGTGTGTATGTTTATATGTGTGTGAAACTGTGTGTGAGTGTGCGTGAAAGTGTGTGCATCTGTGTGTGTACATATATGTGTGTAAAACTGTTTATGTGAATGTGTGCACATGAGTATGTATATGTGTGTGTGAAACCGTGTGAGTGTATCTGTGACTATGTGTGTGCATCTGTGTGTGTTTACATTTATGTATGTGTATGTGTGTGCATGTTCGTGTCTGTATATATGTGTGTGTGTGCATGTTCATGTCTGTATGTGTATGAGTGTGTGCATGTGTGTGCATGTTCACATCTGTTTATGTGAGTGCATGTAGTCTAATGTCTGTGTGCAGGGGCCTGTGTATGTGAGGTGGAAGTACACACAGAGGTCAAAGGTCACGTCTCCTCAGTGTGTCTCCACTTTGGTCTTTAACCCGAGGTTTCTCATTTTTACCTGGAGCTCACCAATTCAGCTGAGATGTTAGCCAGGGAAAACCAAAGGTCTCCCCAGTGCCACCGCATCTGTCTTTTCAACATAGGTTCTGGGGATCAAAATCAGATGCTGTGCTTACACAGCAAACACTTTACTGACTAGATATCTCTCCAATCTCAACTAAGACTTTGTATCCTCTAACTGGCACTTACTGTCCCCAAACCCACACTCCAGCCCAACCGAAGCTCCCCACATAGACGGCGCTGCCTCTGGGTTCTGTCTGCTGACACGGTCCTTTAACTTCCTGCAACGGTCGTGTCTTCCTTCCTACCATGTTTGTTGCTCATCTTCTGCTAGTCTGAAGCCTCCCAGCTGAGGAGATCTAGGTTTGAACTTTGCCCTGAGGTTTCCTGGCACCGAGTTTTAAGGCAGTTACAGGAGCCGCCAGAGACTCAAGGAGGCAAGGGTGGGTCTGATGTCCTTAGCAAAATGGTAAATGCTATGATCTTCAGATCAGCCATTAAAGCTGTGAGAAAGAAATCTAAAAACATGAGTTCAAGAACTGATAATTTCTCAACTATGCAAAATATAAAGATGCAATATGAGGGGCTTCACTGACCTAAAAGAACGGAGGCAGCTATACTAAGAGTCAGCTTCTCAGAAAGTTATTAATGAAGGAGATAAAGAGATTTAGGGAGTGGAGATCACTGGGCAAGATCCCACCCAGCTAAGTTTATTGTTTGTGTTTACAGGGGCAGGCAGATCTCTGAATTCATCTGCCATGTTTAAAAAAAATGTACTTGCTGCCTTCTAAGAATCAAGGGGCTAGTGTCATAAAATGCTGATTCATGGGATAATCAAAGGGGAACATGGAGTAAATGACTGCATTGATATGTAAAAGACTGGGCTTCGCTCTTCAAGAGAGAGCTACCCTGGAGAGCGAACACAGCTGGTCCTTGGTACCTTAGGACAAGCTCTTCTCAGTGACCAAGAAAGAAAAGACAACATCTGGTCCTTACCCTGAAGGAAAAAGAACAGGCTTTCGATACGATGAGGTAGAATTGTGTTCAGGATGAACTAATGGACATTGGGGCTTCAGAAGAGAGGAACGCCGAAGGGATGATGGAGAAGGAATGGCTCCAGCTCACCAGGACCTCGGTAGCAGGAAGGGGTAGAGTCTACACAGACGGGATAGCTGGGAAAGGTGGGCCCTGGCAGAGCACAATGCTCGAGCTGTAGATGCAGTCCTTCAAAGGGGATGTGGCGAGAGTCCACAAAAGCAGTGCTGGGCAACGGAAAGCCCAGAATATGCTAAACCTTCACTTCATGCCTGGAGAAACCTGCCAAGGAGCCAAATCTGGTCAGATGTGTGTCTTATCCAGACAGGACCTATCTAGAGGGCAGGCTAGCAACTTCTCAGAGTCCTGAGAGCTGCAAACTCCCCTGGTGATTCCCGAGGAAGTCATCAAAAATGCGCATGAAGAATTTATGCACAGCATTATTTATAATATCCCAGATGCCAAAAATAACTTACAAGTCCAATAAAGGGGACTGCTCCATAGATTATAGTGCATCGAGTGATTAAACCACTTCAAGCCATTGAGTCACGCTGTCAGAGGACACAGACGGTAACCTGGGCGCCTCGCTCTGCAGCCTTAAGTTGTAGAGAGCAGGATCCAAGAATACACTGGTTGAACAGGCACTGCCCTACACACTGAGTACTTCTGAACACAGGCCCGACCTTCAGGAATTCTACCCTGTGACAATGCAGGAAGGCAGACAGCAAAGAATTAACAAGAATACGGAAAACACACAGCACCCAGGGTGGTTGAGGCCATTGTAGGCGGTTTCCTCCAAACTCATATAACACTCCCTTCTGGAGGGAGAAGAAATGAGGAGAGAGAGGGGGAGAAAGAGGAGGAAGAGGAGGAGAGGAGGGTCCTGAGACTGGCGGGCAAACACAAGCTTACAGTCTGGGAAAGAGGGAGCTTGGACGAAAGGTTCTCTATCTTTATAAAGGAGCAAACATCACTAGGCCAAGAGAGTCCAACCAGCCCGGCAGAGGAGAGGAGATTCTTAGATCTGTCCAAATGCCTGTCAGCTGTGCAGAAAGCTCAGAACCACAGTTTTCCTCGGTCATCGGATGTTGGGGTGGGAGTCCCCGTGAAACAGCTGCTTTTGAGTCGCCCTGCTCCTGTTAAGTAACTCCTACCCGTATTCCTGTGAGTAACCCGGCCCGCCCCCAAGCGGTTAGTTCACTAAACTGGATGCTAGTACGAACGACTGCTTTGGTCTGTAGAGGGGTTGTGAGTGTGTACGGGGCGAGGGTGGGGGTTCTGTGTGTGGTTTTTTCCAAGGAAAAGTCTGTCACACAGCACAGGCACAGCATGAGAGATCCAGTCCTCAGGATGCAAAAAGGGTCAGGTGGTCAGAGAGAAAGAGGTCAGAGAGATTTGCCAGGTACGGCAGTGCCCACCGTGAGCCCAGCACTTGCCCAGCACTTGGGGAACTGAGCATGAGATTTGAGAGTTCCAGACCAGCCTGAGCTACACGGGGAGACCCAGTGAGGCCCAAAGCAGCAGCAGCAGCAAGAAACATGACAGGAGAATGCGGTCAGAGGGCATCTGGTGACATTTAAGGAGAGATCAGAATCACAGGCAGGCTTTGGGTAGAGTAGCAATGGGCAGAAGCAGGAAAGCTGGGCCAGTTCTACCTTTTGGTGACGGACACAAGTTTAACAACGACGACAACAATAACGCCACTGGGGAAAGCAGGTTGTCAGAAAGCTATGAGGAGACAGCCACTGCCGCCCAGAGAAACAAACCAAAAGGTGAGGCCGTAACTGTGCACACGAACACGAGGGGGGTGGGCTGAGTGGCTGTGTTCAAGGTGCCTTATTCCAGTCAAAATCACCCTTCTGTAACAGATTTACTGAGCTCACTGCGTCAGAGCTCTTCTCCACCATGGCAGAAGGGTGTGGAAGAGCCAAGCGGCTCACATCCGGCCAGCCAGGAAGCACAGAGAGAGGCCTCCTGCCCTCACTGACCCTCAACCTCACCCCTTACTCCATTCAGGTTCCCAGCTCCCAGGACGGTGCCGTGCACACACAGAGTGCTGGGAGCCGATAAAAGGAACGTGTCTCAAGTACTGCCATTGTGACTTCTGACTCCATGTTACAGAAGCTGACCAACTCCCTCTCCAAGCAACCGTACTTCCCCCCAAAACATAATGCCTGTTCCCGACAACAGGGAGAACAAATGGATTTGATGGCTTAGGCAAAAATCAATGTCGGCCGACAATGATGGAACACTTGGGAAAGTCCTTAATCCCCGAGTTCTGATTGGTAAAAATTATAACTGTGACTTGGCTCAGACGCTTATGGGTTTTATGCTTATAAACCATCTGCTGGCCCTCCGCCGGCTGCCAGAAGAAACAAGGCTCCCAGGTCCTTATCAGGCGGCCCTGATCGATCAGCAACTCTGCTCTGTGGCGTGAAAATTAAGAGTTTGATGTTTCACCAGCCTGCTGCTGTATTCTCCCCTTTCTCGTGGTGGGCAGCAAATACCATGCAATGAGAGCAGGTCTCAAACTCTTAGCTCTTCCCCTGCTGGGATTAGAAGTGTCTCCTAATTATAAAAGAAACAACTCAGGTGCAAAAACCACCAAAGGGAAAAGCATCCCACAGCTCCAGTACCCCCGCTATCAGGGCACCTCCCTCAGATCTTTCTACAGAGACAAAGAGCCCAGGCCCTGGTGTCATGGTGGCAAAGTCTCTAGCAGGGAATGGGACCAGGCGTGACCTTCGAGGCATGCTCCTCCCATTGACCGCTCTCTCCAGTCGGGCTGCACTTCCTGCTCTCTCCACCACCTCCTAACATCGTGCCACCATGAGGGAACCAAGTACACAACACATGGGGGTGTGAGCGCTGCAGATCTGAACCCTCAAAGTGAAAACATCGGATGGGTTAAGGCGGGCTGAGGACAAGCAGGAAGCAATCCGGCACAGGAGACACTGACTGGGTTTGGTTTTGGTGACGTGGAAGGGGCATTTGTGAAGAGGCCTTGTTATCTATGTCTCTTGAAAATCCAGAAGCACTGGGGCCTTAGACTAGGGAGTGGCAGCAAGAAGAGATGGGAGGAGGAGGAGGGAAGGAGAAGGAGAAAGCCCCACACTCTTCATACATCTCTAAGCATCGTACAGCCCTGTGACAGCCCTGTGACAGCCCTGTGACGGGGATAGACCACCTGGTGGCAGCCGATTTCATGGCCTGGTGATTTACCACACAGAACAGTCCTTGGGTCAGCTCCACCACTGCACGGGCTCATCCCCGTGGGGGTTGTGGCTCCTGTGACTCCTCCAAGAGACTGGTCTGCCCTACATGGCATTAGATTTAAGATGGCTCAAGGCACACCAGTGAGACAGCAAAGAGTAACTGAGCCCAGGGCGTTGGCCCCTTCGCCTGTCTTCACGGAAGTCCTAACGGATGGCAATGCTCCCCTGCTCCTTCTGAGTCACCTCACTGGGCTTTCATTGGAGCACGGTGACCACTTGGCAATGTCTGACTGGCTGGCCAAGGACTTAGGGGCTTGTGATTGGCTCAAACACTGTACATTAGCGTACGGACTGCGTAATAAACTCAGATCTGCACATGATGCTGCTGGATTTCCACGAGATCTGTCACATGACTCTGTCGCCTTTCACCCCCTATCCTAGTTCCTGTTCCTACCCTTCCCTCTCTCCTTCATAGTCACAGAAGCTTGAAAGTGCTCCCCAGGCACTCAAGGAGGCCGTGCCCTAAGACACATTCAGGCAAAGTGCTGGTGCACTAACTTTTCTGCCACCCAAAAGGGAGAGCAGGTCTCTTCAATTTTACCTACCATTCCTGACACCTGGAACCTACTAAGCTGTTTGGCCATGTCACTGGGTCTCCCCTGTAGAGCAGAATAACCTCCTGCATTCCCCAGAAACAGCCCAGCTGCACACAGTAGGTGCTCAGGATGCTAAGTATCTCAGGATGTACTCTGTCATGATAACCTGAGTGTCCTTTTCCTGTCATCCCAGGGCCACATCCTGTCCCCTCAGCCCTGGGCACTAATAGAGAGAGGTGACCCAGACCCCATTTGTCAGATGAGGCAAAACTCAGCCATAATGACAAGAAGGAAATGATGGTTAATGAACTTAGGGAGACAGGGGACAGGCCAATTAACATAGAGGACATTTCTTCTACAGGGTTGGCTAACAAGAGAGTCAACGAAAGACCTCGTCCACAGGCTGAGTTGTGGATTGCTTGCTGTCTTAGGGTTTTATTGCTGTGAAGAGACACCATGACCAAGGCGACTCTTATAAAGGACAACACTTAATTAAGGCTGGCTTACAGTTTCAGGGTTCAGTCCATTATCATCATGGCATTAAAACCCAAAACTAAGACAAGCATGGTAGTGCCCAGACAGACGTGGCCTGGAGAAGGAGCTGAGAGCTCAATATCTTCATCTGAGCATATCCAGGAGACTGACTTCCAGGCAGCTAGAAGGAGAGTCTCGAAGTCCACCCCCACAGTGACACACTTCCCCTGACAAGGCCACACCTCCTAATGCTGCCCCTACTCCCTGGGCCAAGCATATTCAAAGCACCACAGACTCATAGCCTTACTCTGTAATTGCCTGCCTGCCGGACTGGTTGATTTATTTCTTTGAGCTCACATCTTGCCATGTAGTCCAGGCTGGCCTGAAGCTCTCTGTCTTTCGGGCTCAGCCTCCTAAATGCTCAGATGACAGCTATGGGCCACCTCACTCAGGTGTTGCTATTTAACCAGCCACTCTCTGGCAGAGGGCCAGCTCTCTAGAGCTGTCCTCCGAAGACTCTGGGATAGGCCTCATCCTACACTGTGCCCCTCCCTCCCAGACACCCTCCTGGGACCTTGTACTCACTGGCAGTCAGGGTGGTGAACTCCAGAAAGCAGTATTCATAGGTCACATCTATCTTGGTCTCCACCTGAGGTCTCTTCAGAGTAGAGTAAATGTTACCAGGCCGCTTCTCTTCACGTTTCTCCAGCTTGTTCAAACTGCAACCCATCTCGACAGCTGTCTACAACAGGGAAACAACCAAGGGCAGATGGAGTTGTTTTGTTATTAATTTTGAAACAACACAGCACAAAAGACCCCCAATTTTCTGGAAGGATACATCAAAGACCTCAGTGCCTGGGAAATCATAGGTGTGATTTAATATGAACCAGAACACGGGGGACCCGGCCACCTTGTCTTCTTACGACTGCGCCATTACCAGCCGCCCGGGGAGAGCTGGGTGACCCCCAAAATGTCCCTTCTTTGTATCTTTTTTCCTCTATCTGAGGAAAATAATACCTCAGAGTGGTTTCCTGCACTATCATCTGTATACATGATTTTAAAAAAATAGGGCCTAAAAAGCAATACTGTGCATTATGCTGTCAGCCCATCTGCAGAAATGCAAGACACATGTCACCTTCCACATGGTTGCTAAGGGAGAATAATAAGTTGTTGTTACAGTCTCTAAACTCTGGCATCCTTTCTCCCCTCAACAATAATTATTTAGACAGGAATTGATATTCAAACATCTCAAAAGTAGATGTCGGTATTTTTATGGGCCTTGTCTAATAGCCCCTTCTTTTCCTTTTTATTCAGGCCAAATGGCAAGAAATAACCACACACACACACACACACACACACACACACACACACACACAGTCATTTCCGATTACAATGAAAGTGACAGAGCCTGACAGAGCCAGCGAGACCAGCAGCATCCACCCGAGTTGGAAGATCAGTGGCCTCGGCTTGCCAAGGAGAGGGAGAAATGGGAAAATAGAGAGCAGGATTCTCTCAGGCTTTGATTGACACCAGTGAAGGCTTCCCGTTTATTTGGACAGAATGACATTCACAACGTGGCTTACTTTGGAAAGGGCGGCTCCCTTTGCACCCTGGGCACAAACTGTAGCTCCTCTCTGGCACACTGACCTGCCACCTGAAAATGTTTCCCTAAAATACAAACTGTCTCAGAATACAACACACACAGACGCACACACACACACACACGCATACACGCATACACACATACACACATATACATACACCTACATACACACATACACACACACACACACATACACACACACACATACACACACACATACACACACACACATACACACACATACACACACATACACATACACACACATACACACATACACACATACACACATACACACACATACACACACACATATACATACACACACACATACACACACATGCATACACACATACACATGCATACACACACACATACACACATATACATACACCTACATACACACATATACATACACCTACATACACACATACACATACATACACACACATACACACTCACATACACATACAAACACACATACACACACACATACAAACATACACACACATACACACACATGCATACACACATACACACATACACACACATACACACACACACCCATACACACATATATATACACCTACATACACACATACACATGCATACACACACACATACACACAGAAGCACACACACACACACACACGAACCCACAAAATGCAGGGACTGCTTCCTCTAAAGACAAGGATTTCCTCCACTGATCCATTCACAGGGTTCCCAGCTTCCTAAAACAATTTGGCGGGTTTTAGAAAAACAAACTCAACTTCAAAAAAGTAGTAGTAACGGCAAGGGAGGGAGCAGGAAGGGGATGGGCAGGTCCGACCGCGGCCTGCCTCTGCTTTGCAGTAATTAAAAACCGGCAGAGAGAATGGATAGGAGCCGGAAGGCTGACTTATGCCTTACTGCAGGGACATTAGTGTCCAAGAACCGGAGCACACATGATGTGTGTGCAGTCTGTGTGACTGACTGGGAACTGCTCAGTCGTTCCTCAGATGTGTGCATCGCCTGCTGAGGAGCCATGCAGAGCGAGCGGCCGCCATGTGCAGAGGGGAGCAGAAAGCGAGGGACCTGAGGCTCGTAGGGCTGGGCCAGTGCACCGTGGCATGGCGGGTACTGTGAGCACCAGGGCAGGAGGACAAAGAGTCCAGAAATGTCCTTCATGCCTGCCCATTTCCAAGGGTTGAGCCCGGTGGAGAGGAAGGAGTCTGTGATCATGGCAAAAGGCTGGCAGGAGCTGGGGTGAGCTCTGCTGCACAGATTTTGGGCATGTGGAGATGTTGGGGACCCTGCAAGAGTAAAGGATGAGGGAGAAAAGGAAGGCCAGGCTGTGAAGTCTGTCAGCCTTGGCCTAGTAGGTCAGAAGCCAAAGCCGCCACCCGTCTAGAATGCCTTTGTGAGCTATAAAGAGGGTTCTTGTCCTCCAAGGAGTGAAGTCCTACCCCAGCTGTGGCTTGTAGAAGAGAGGAGAGGAGGAGAGGGGAGGGGAGGGAGAGAGGGGGGAAGAGAGGGAGGGAAGGAGAGGGAGAGGAGAGGGGAGGGGAGGAGAGGAGAGGAGAGGGAAGGAGAGGGAGGGGAGGGGAGGGAGAGGGGGGAAGGGAGGAGAGGAGAGGGAAGGAGAGGGGAGGAGAGGGAGAGGAGAGGGAAGGAGAGGGGAGGGGAGGGGAGGAGAGGAGAGGGGAGGAGAAGGGAGGGGAGGGGGAGGAGAGGGAGAGGGGAGGAGAGGGGAAGGGGAAGAGAGGGGAAGAGAGAGAAGAGGGGAGAGAGAGGAGAGGGAGGGGAGGGGAGGGGAGGAGAAGAGAGGGGAGGGGAGAAGAGGAGGGGAGGGGAGGGAGGAGAGGGGGGAAGAGAGGGGAGGGAAGGAGAGAGAGAGGGGAGGGGAGGGGAGGGGAGGAGAGGAGAGGGAAGGAGAGGGGAGGGAGGGGAGGAGAGGGGGAAGGGAGGAGAGGAGAGGGAAGGAGAGGGGAGGAGAGGAGAGGAGAGGAGAGGAGAGGGGAGGGGAGGGGAGGAGAGGAGAGGAGAGGGGAGGGGAGGGGAGGAGAGGAGAGGGGAGGGGAGGAGAGGAGAGGGGAGGGGAGGGGAGGAGAGGAGAGGGGAGGAGAGGGGAGGGGAGGGAGAGGGGAGGGGAGGGGAGGGGAGGAGAGGGGAGGAGAGGGGAGGGGAGGAGAGGAGAGGAGAGGAGAGGGGAGGAGAGGAGAGGAGGGGAGGGGAGGGAGAGGGAGAGAAGAGAGGAGGGAGGGGAGGAGAGGGGAGGAGAGGGGAGGGGGAGGGAGGAGAAGAGAGGGGAGGGGAGGGGAGAGAAGAGAGGAGAAGAGAGGGGAAGGAAGGGGAGGGGAGGGGAAGAGAGGGGAGGGGAGGAGAGGGGAAGAGAGGAGAGGAAGGAGAGGAGAGGAGGAGGAGAGGAGAGGAGGAGAAGAGAGGAGAGGAGAGGAGAGGAGAGGAGAGGGGAGGGGAGGAGAGGGGAGGGAGGAGGAGAGGGAGGAGAGGAGAGGTTAGGACCAAGCCCCCACTTAACCCCTTGTGAGTCACCTTCATGACTGGGTATCACACTGCTGCGTCAGTACAGAAAAAGCCAAGCCAAGTGGGTGACGTCCCAACTGGTCATGCTTGACCTATGGGCGCAGGCAGAGAGGTGTAGAGGGGAGGTTTCTCAAACAGGAGAGAAAGATGTTAACACATCCGAGCCACGCCGTGGAAGCCCAGATTAAGATCAGACCTGTCTGTTCCTCAGCACGTTCAGAGCGTGAGGAGATGGGCTGGGTGAGCTAACTGGAGCACCCAATCGCTGGGCCGGCCAGCCAGCTCCGCTCTCACTGAACCGGGCTTACGCTGCCACCACGCTCACCAAGGCAGAGCTGGGAGGAAATGCTGCTCTCAGCTCTCTCCAGCTAATGGGACCCACTTCTCACACCACTGTGCTCTGCAGACTGTATCCACCCACGCTCCCCCAGATCTGCAAGGAAAAGAGAAAATACCCAGCGGCCATCTTGTGACAGCCCCAACGAGCATGGTGCACTGTAGATGCACACAGATGACCAAAGGAACAGGTGAGGTGGAACGCTCTTGGGTATTGCTCGCCAGGGAAATGGCAGGACGGTCACGGGGAGAAAGGTGCACCAGAACACCCGCTTGTATAGGTTAGGCACCCTACTCGGAATATGCAGAGCCTGAAGCCTTTTGCAAGATGATGTGGGAACATGTTGGATTTCAGAGCATTTAGGACTTTGGAATTCCACAAGAGGAGCTCAACTGGGAAGGTCTATGCAAATGTCCCCAAATTCAGGACCCTGAAATCTGAACTGTTTCTATCTCCAAACATAAGAATCCTGAGTTGGTGCCCATTCAAGATTGGATGTGACTTGTTGGCTTTAAATATTTACTTGTGCGTGTAAATTTAAATATTTAAATTTTGTGCGTGTAAGTATTTGCTTACATGTATGTCCGTGCACCATGTGCCCGTGGTGCCCGGGGAAGGCCAGAGAGGGGGTGAGAGTCTCTGAAATCAGGATTACATGAAGTTGCAAACCGCCATGTAGGTGCTGAGAACCAAACAAACCTGGGTCCTCCGCAAGAGTGGCAAGCGCTCTTAACTGCTGGCCACCTCTCCAGCCACCATTTCATTCTTCAGTCGTCTGTTTGATCATAGAGAATGGCTAGACTCTGCATAAAATATTCCTAGCAAATATCACTTATATTAATAAATGCTGCCAAATCACATCACCACTGCTTTTATATCTTCAAAATGGAAAAAAAAAAAAAGGTAAAACTCAAGGTAAATGGAGCTCTCCTGTTTACACGGATAGTGAGACGGTCTGGGGAAAAGGCAAACAGCCGTGTATGGGAAGGCTGCCCAGACAGCCGTCTTGGGATCTAGTGAATCCTCAGAGGATCGGTGCCGACAAAAATGTGTATGTGTGGGCATCACAGAGCACAAGAATGCCCGTGGTCCCACTTCCCAGAACCACCAAATGCCTTGCAGCCGGTCCTACACATGGGAATACACTCATGCATTGAGATACAGAAACTAAGGAGTCCACGTGACAGCATGGTGCTGTCTCAGTCAGTGTTCTATTGCTGTAAAGGCACCGTGACCACTGCAACCCTTTAAAAGGAAGCGTTTAATTGCAGGCTTGCGCACAGCTTCAGAGGGTTAGTCCTTTACGGTCATGGTGGGAAGTGTGGTGGCATACAGGCAGACATGGTGCTGGAGAAGTGGCTGAGAGCTCTATCTGGACCCATAGGCAGCAGGATGGGAGAGCAACAGCGGGCCTGGCTTGGACTTGTGAAACTCCCCCAACAAGGCCACACCTCCTAATCCTTCTCAAGTAGCACCACTTCCTGATGACTAAGCAGTCAAACAACACATGAGCCTATGGAAGCCATTCTTATTCAAACCACCACGGTGACGAATCGGAAGAAGCAGGCAAGGGGGCGGGGGTAACAATTACCCATGCACGCACGCACGCACCACCACCAAATATTAGAGTCCCTCAAAAGAAAAGTCATGCTTTAGTACCACAAGCTAGAACCGGCCATCCTGGGGAGCAAAAGGGGCTTCTGGGTATGTCCGGTCAGCAACCTGTTTATTTAACAGCATTACTTCCCCCGCTAACTTCCACTAAAAGCTCAAAACTACATAGAATTTTTTTTAATGCACACAATAGTTGCAACATCCCTACGACCTGAAATAAGACGCCACGGCATTGCCTAGCCAGTGGCACCAGGTCTTCCTGAGTAAAAAGCAATGTTTAGAGCAGGTGTGGTCATCAGGCACCGGCTTCTCCCTCTAGGCTCCGTGTGCACAGCAGAGTGCAAACAAAGAAGAGCTGCCCTCCACAGCAGACACAGTTCTGCGGGCAGCTCAGGACTTACAGGCTGAGGAGAACACAGAAGGCAAGCAAACAGCCGTAAGTGAAGTAGGGCTCTGCCTATGTCATCATGCGCTCTCAAGCAAGCTCTGAATTGGTTTATCAGAGCTGTTGTGTGTGCGTGTGCCTATGTGGGTGGACGTCTGTGTCCATGTCTCTGAGTGCGTGTCTGTGTGTGCGTATGTGTTTGATGAATGAGGGCATGCAAGTACAGACGTGTCAGTGCCGGTGTGCATTGCACGCAGAGGTCAGCGGCTACCATCAGATGACAGATGCCCTCTATCGCCCTCCACGTTATCTTTTGAGACAAGATCCCTCGCTGAACCTGGGGCTCTCTGATTGGTTAGAATGGCTGGCCAAGGAGCAACAGGGATCTACCTGCCTGTCTTTACCTGTCCCTCGGCTGGGGTTACAGACACATAAGCTAGGTTTCCACATGAGCGCTAGGGGTGCCAACTCAGGTCCTCAGGCTTGCACAGCAAACATCTGCTGACTCAGCCACCACCCGAGCTCTAGAACTATGCAGAAAACTACAAATGTGTCTTCATGGGAGAGGTAGTGAATGATATTTCTGCTAGCCACTTTCATTTTAGTATGAGTTAAATTCATCTTTAATTTTTCTACTTAAGTACAAGCAGGTACCAAGAAGCATCAGAAACACTTCCAAATCACAACTTGGATTTTAAGGTTTCGATCCAATGCTGCTCACTCTCAGCCCAAGTACATCCGCCCGGAGGGCAGGTATTTGGTGTCGGGCGACTCTGGCTAAAGCATTCATTTCTTTAAACACAGAGGATGGAGTCACCCAGCAGCACGCTGGCTCTTCGGAGTCTGACTTAGGTAGCTCGCTTCTCGGAATGTGTGCGCCTGCTTTCGAGGAACAACTGTCTCCGTATCCAGCGTCTTTATTGCTACAGGCACAACTCTGTTCTTCCCGTTTCCTTCCTATACTCACACCAACTCCTACCTCTGTCAAAACAGGACCACTCTTGCTCCTACTACCCTGAGCAGGCCAGAAAAACCTCACTCTCCAGGAGGAGAGGGAAGGTCTAGCGTGGCTTAGCCACCTTTGTAAGTCACCCAGGCACCAAAAGGTGTTCAAGTGACAGAATGACCTTCGAGCACAGCCGAGGGGCACAGGGAGAGTCTGGGGAGGGGCACAAATGTTAGCAGAAGACTCCACACTTACACCCCTCGTGACTGTGCATGCCAGTGGAACTGGGCAGAGACGGTCACCTAAAACTCATCTCCCAAAGGGAACGATCTCCAGGAAGTCAGATCCCCAAACAATGACACTCCTTAAATTGTCAATGGTGTCTCTGCTGCCTCTCAGAGTCCCAGTTCTGTGACTGTTTGGCCTGGAGCATGAGTACCAGCTCCCAGACCGAGCTAAGACACGGGGAGCCTTGATTTCATCTCACACCTGTTCTTAAAACCCACACACCATCCACCAGGAGCCCAAGCAACGCCGGAGCCACACCTAAGCTTTCCAGATTGAAACCACAGCCCTTACAGCAGGCAGGGTGGCTGGTGCTAACCAGCAAGCCACAGCCTGAGATCAGAAGTCACAGGTCACACTTTGAAAGCTGCCGTGTTTCCAAGGTGAGAGAGAGCTGCTGTGAAGTGAGTTTTCGTCTGTTTAGGACTGACACCCCTGGAGCAGGCTGTGGGTCAAGGCTGTGGTGCTGGCTGAACCCTACACGAGCAAAGAGGCCAGCTCTCATAATGAAACAGACACGGTAGAAAGGGAGCGATGCCTGGAGACCAGCAGCCAGAGAGCACTGCCACCCAGGGCTCTGGAGCAGCACTGCTATCTATGCTATGGCTGAGGCTCCTGCTATGGCTTGTTTCCAGAAAAGAACAGAGCCTGTGGAATCCCTGCACTCGGGAGGCTGAGGCAGGAGGATCGCTATGAGCTCAGCCTGGAAGACAAAGCAATTACCAGGGATCCCGAGCTACACAGGTAAAAATCGATTGTCCCTGAGGACCTTCCAGTGCTTTATGGCTTAAAGAGTCCCCGAGTTTTGCCTTTCCAGATCCCTGCTATCATAACTCAGGAAGTCACCACGGAGCTCCTTGTTCTGTAAATGAGTGAACCACCACATCCACTTTGATAGACAGTCATTCAAGGGTTTCCGTGTCTCAGACGGCGTCCATGTGTACAGAGCTCCCTAGCAGAGGGGCCAAGAAGACTTCCTGCGAGACCTTCTAAGAGGAGAGAGACAGACAGACTGAATGACTGACTGACTTTCCCCACTCCTGTGCCAAAAGGGGAAAACAGCCCAAGTGATCTGATTCCCTACAGAAACTAGAGGTTTTCTAGGGAGAAACGAGGCTCTGTACCCCCTTACTGCAGGGGGATGTTGGGCTTCACCAGTGACCTCAAAGGAAGGCACTCTACAGTCAACTCTTCTGTGACCAAGGCTGCATCAGGGTTACTGTGGTAGCCAATGGACCAGCTCTGCCTAGAAGCTATGGACTCTTAATGGAAGGAATTCAGGTTCCAACTCTGTCCAACACACCTTTCATGCCAGTTTTGGGTCGATCGTTAGCTCACATAGAACAAGCGAGAGCAGGTCCTGCTCTCTTTCAGAAGTCGGCTGTGAAAGGAAGACAGGTATGGTGCGGGACACAGGACATGGACAAACCAAAAGGCATCCCCACAACCAGATGACACGGAGCAGGGATGGGGTTGAATGACCCTTGCTATTTTCAGTGTTGGAATCGTTGCTTTACAAGCATGTCTGATTGGTTTCCGATGTGCTTTCCAAGACGCCTGGGAGACACTGGTGCCCATTCAAACAGGACGGCCTTCAGATGCGGCTTCTGCGAGCTGCCACTCAGGTTCCCTTTTCCTACTGTGCCAAGACTTAAACAATAGGCAATCAACTCAGTTACAGTTCCAAACAAACTGGTTCCGTAAACAGCGGTTCCCACTTGCCAAGTTGCCACCAATCCAAGGCAACTCGGAAAGCTAACTTTAACAAATGCTAATTTCTGGTGACACGCTGACAGAGGGAGGGCCATCGGGGGACTGAGACTTGAGTGTTCATGGTATCCTTCAGTCACTCAAATTAAGAGAACAGGATCCTAATTAAGAAACCCTTATAGGATAATGTCTCTTTCAGCCAAGAAATGTCCATGGAAACTTGAAACCCCCGTCACCTATTGCAACTGCTGTTGCCTGGCAAATAGTCCAAAAGATCAAATAAGAAGAAACTTCATCTACTGTGGGCGCTCATGATCCAAGGCCAAAGGCAAAAACAATCATGACAGCTAAGATTATGTCGCACCAGTACCTGAGGCACCGCCATGTTTATTTGTGTGTAAGATCCGTTTTCTCTCTCTCTGCCTGGATCATGTGTTACTAGAACGTTCCTCTGGGGGACTCCATCATGAGTGAGGTTTCAGGTGTTCTATGTTGAGCATGCATTTTTCTTCCCAGTGAGAACGATAGGACAGCTCCCAAAGTAGCCCTCAGTGCCTCCCCTGTTGGACTCCCTTCTCCCCTGGCACACAGCTGGCCCCCTGAGGCCACTGGATATGCAGAAACAACAGCAAGTGCATTGTGAGGCTGGATTGTGGAACTTGGTTCCACCTTGCTCTCAAGTCACTCACCCTCAGCACCAGATACCATGCTGTAGAGACACACCCTTGGCTTGCATGTTCCTGCAGCAGGGAACTTAACACCCCACCCCATATCAAGAATCAGCTCAGACCATCACATAGAGAAATGGTCTTCCTCATCGCAAATCGCTTCTGCCTAGAAAACATGTATCTTCTTAGGGTGCTGGGGATGGAAGTAGGGCCCTCTGCAATCCAGGAAGTGTTCTACCACTCCAGTCTATACTCCAGCTCCCTGCCCCTAATGTCCTGGCTGCAACCTCAGGGCAGACCTGTGTCAGTCCCGCTGGAGTTTCTGTTCGTGGAGTTCTGTGAGATCACGAGTGTTTGTCCTCTCAAGCCTGATTAATCTGCTACACATTCCTGAAATAGAAACTTCTAATTTCTCTGGAAACTCAGTTATACCGTGTAATGTTTGTCTGGAAATTGCTGAAGCAGACCGGTGAGAGGACGTTTGTGAGAGGATGCTTTGCTGGGACAGACATGTGATGTTTTTCCAGAAGTTATCTTGGGAAAAGGCATTTGACGTTTTGCTGGAATGGATGCTTGAGAGGGTGGGTGATGTTTAGAAAGAATATAAACGTAGCCCACAGACAGTGAGAGGAGGCTCTTGTCTTGGTTCGCCTTGCAATGCTTTGCTGGTCTTCACTGATCTTCAGCTGTCATGACTTCATAGACAGCAATGTGCCACAGAACTTCTCATGGTATCCAGGCCACTTCTTGCCACCACCTCGGACTCCTGCTGACTCGGCAGATTCATGCCAATTCAGCAGAGCCTCACGGGTACCAGTATCTTCCGGATCGAACTGCCACCCCTGATCTGGGTTTGATATTTTGGGCTGGACCACGGATATCCTGACAATGAAGTTTGGAACAGCCCCCGAAGAACTGTTTCTAAACAGGTCCACAATCCCTATTTCCTATGAACCTTTCTGTCCCCTTACCTCTGGTAGGTGGGCTAGAAGAGAGGTTGAAGCGTTTAAAAACTGTTATTAAAGTAGGTTTTGAAAAATATAAGCCTACATATTCTTTGATTGCAGATCCAGGAAGTTTAACTGAAAGCCCTGCTCCTGTATGACAGGCCACCCAGTGGAGTACCATGGTGTTTCTATTTAAACACACACACACACACACACACACACACACACACACACACACACACACACACTCACACTCTCTCTCTCTCTCTCTACATCCAGGTTGGAAAACAAGACACTGTGTGAGGGGTGATGCATGGCGGGGGAGGGACTAAGTCTTCCCCACCTTCCAACCCACTCTAACCCCTAATAGCAGGACCCAGGAGCTCCAGATCTCTCCTAAGCCCTGAACCCAGGCAAGAAAAGCAGACAGGAGCACAGCTCTTGAGCTCCACTTCCGATCTCTGGAACCTCTTTCTGCCTCAGACCCCTTCCTGGGCTCTTCTGCCACCCACCCAAATGCACTCACACTCCTATCCTGTTTTATGCTCCTCAAATTATCCTAATTATATACTGCTTAAGACATATGACCAGTACAGAAGGTGCCCAGAACCTGGGTTCAATAGGGGCAGACCTTCCACCCTATTTGATTCCCACATTTAAGTTTTTGCAGAACGATAACATTTGGGGTTCAGCCCCTGTATGTTCCGCATCTCTCTGGCCTGTGGTCCCTGCCTTGACTTTCATCCTACAAGTGATATCCACTGCAGCCGACAGCAGGAATTCCACCTTTCTCAGTGCAGGCTGTGGGAGGTGTCCTTAGTGTTGCTGTATGCTTCAGGGCAAAGCCCTGGGCCACACGCATTCCTAACAGCATCATTTGTAAACTGCTAGAAACTCAAACAACTTAATGTGCCTACCCTAGTACTAGAGCCTTTGGGAATGTAGTATACATAGTGGAATATATATGTATATATATATACATATATGTATATATATACACACATATATATGATGAGAGACCATATATGTGTGTATATATATACACACATATACATATAATATATATACAGTATATATATGTATATATGAATGAAAATAAATCTATCCCTCCCCAAGTGATGCCATTTATTTATAGACTTCGTAGAAGCCAGGGACCACCCAGCTTCCCAATCTCCAGTCAAAGTCACGCTGGAGACCAACATCTAAATTTTCTGTTCCACAGTCATTTCCTTAACAACCACCCCAAAATTCAATGTGGTGTGAATGTCAAGTGTGCTGTCTCAATCCAAGAAGGGTATCTCTTAGATATTTCTGGGTTTCCTTTAAAATTACAAAATAACCTCTATCGTCCCACCCAGGGAGTAACCTCACGGTTGCTGCTGAGGCATAAAATCCAGTATTCCAAAATACAGTATTGTTGCACATTACCAGAAATAAGCATTCGCACCACCATCTCCCTCTTAGCAACCACGCCCCTTCTTGCCTAAATGAATTGGGTAAAATCCCCCCTCCCCACAACTCCCCAGACAGCTGTCTCCGATTCTAGAAGACACTCCGGGCCCCGGGGCTTTCATACCACTGTAGGCTGCATCCCAAAGAGAAACCGACAGCCTGCCCTGAAGGCCTGCTGTTTCTCTACATCTGCAGTGGCTCTACTGCCCTGGGGAGCGGCCAAGCTTAACCCCACAGGGAACCCCCTGTCTTGTTCATTCTCAATCATATCTGGTCCAGCGGTCAAAGCTAGAAGATGTTTCAACTCCCTGACTCACTACCCATTCCGCAGACAGTCAAAACCTTCCAGGGACCAGCTTTCTCACCCTTTGACTTCCATGACCTCCGCTCATGGAAGGCCAAGCCATTGCTGGCTGCTATACACACCCAGACCTCCCACTCCAGACCCTCTGTCCACTGAGGCACCATTTGGAACTCCTCCTTTTTTCCCTTCCTCTGGAACCTTCAAATATACCCAGCATTCTCAGAAGGAAAATTAGTAGGACATGAGATTCGGGGGGTCGAGGGGTGGAGAGTGACTCATTGGCTTCCAAGTCCAAACATTCCAGAATTACATACAGTTGTGCTGGCTTGGAGGCCAGTGCCCCAAAGAGCTATTGTGCTGTCCGCCATCCCAACACAGGCCTCTCATCCATACGTGCCCCAGCCCACTTTCAACTTTTTACTTTGAGATAGAGTCCCACACTAAGCTATCGGGTGTCTCACGAACTTTTCCTAGAGCAGCATGAACCTCTGTTGGCCCAACAGTAACTCACCCACATCCAGCGTGGTGAAGCAATGCGTTTGCTGGGCCTCCCTAAGGGAGCGCATATGACCTCCAATCATCTGCAATTCTGAAGAATCCCTCTGGCACTAATGATGACAGTCCCAGGGCTATAGGGCCACGTGGAGTCCTGGCCAGTTAACCTCCCACACTCCGTTACGTTTTAGCATAATCCAGAGACCACATGCAGTCAGGGAAGAATTACACATAGTTGAAAATGGGGAAGGAGGTACAGGAGGAGGTGGTTTGAATCTCCAGTGAAGGTTTAATGAGGACATCCCCTAATAAAAGGATGCCGACGGGCCCAGTCTTGAGATAGATGTTTCTTATAGATAATTGAGCGGCTCAGATTAAGATTTAGAGGCTCATATACTCAGATGACCCTGAACTCATGTGTAGCCCAGGCTGCCTGAACATGTGCTCATCCTGCCTTAGCCTTTGGAGTTGCTGGGATTACAGGCCCGAGCCCCCAGGCATACAGACACCGCTACCTTACAGCAAAGGCTGCCTGAAGGCAGAATTCCTTCGTGCTTGGAGGAATTCTAGCATTTTCTCTTAAATTCTTCAACCGATGAATGAAACCCACACACACTGTGAAAGGTAACCTGCTGTTCTCAGAAGTCTGCCGATTTCAGCATCACCGCCTGCAGGAAGATCTAGCTTTGTGTTGGAACAAAAACCAGGCACCACCCTCCAGCCAAAAGGACACAAAATAAATCACCACCCATACTAAGCGGGACTGCCTCGTCCCCCAGCCAACATCCTGAGCATCACTGTAGACAAGAAATGTTGGCTGTGACAAAATAAAACAAAAGGGGACAATTTCGTAGGGCCTCGTCCTCTGAGTCAACACGCTCTACTCAGTGACTGTGACCATTTGCAAATGACTCTCAGGACAGGGCCTGGTGATTGGGTGGGGAGGGGCCCTCCCCTGAAATTCCAGCCACCCCTTCCTACACTCCCAACTGTATGTAATTCTGCCCCAGTGGTGTGGTCGGGGAGGTAACGGACTATACCTCCATGTCAGTTAACTGACACAGTCTCCATGTCTGCAGCTATGGAGAAGCTGTCATCCACACTGGGGTGAGTCTCTCCAGTGGCATGGATCTTTAAGGGTCACACACACCCTTAAAGGTAATCCTTTACCCCTGCTCTGTAGGTAAGCAGACAGAATAATTAGTTCACAAAGCTAGCCTGGGTGGCATGGTGCTTTGGTCTGTCATCGGTGCCTTATCTGGAATAATAAATGCTTGCACCTCTCCAGTAAACTTCAGACCGCACTTCCTCCCATGGGTCGTACCTTAAAGAGCACAGAAATAGACAACAGAAACAACGAAAACTGATGAAGTCCAATCCTCGACCTAATACGTCAAGTAAAAAGGGAACACAGAAGACAGCAATCACAGAGGAAGGGGGTAGCATTGCCACGGAAGGCGTCACTCGGCAGTAACATTCAGCAACACTGCAAAGGAGGTGGCAGAGAGGTCCCCAGGAGAAGAAGTGGTGACCTAGGCGTGTCATAAAATCGTAAGTGAGTCGGTGTTTGGGACAGACACTGCCTGTGGAAGGCTGGGCACAGGATGTGAAGTGAGCATAGTCTAGGCTGAGGATTCCCCCCACCACCAGGGGACTGAGGCTGGGAAATGTAAGTCACTTGACTATGATGTCAGGAACTGGGAGAGCAGCTGACTCAGAAGAGGCAAAGCAAAAACCAAGTTTTGGGTGTGTTCTATAGTGGACCTGTGGGTGGCCAGTGGTCTGAAGCAGAAGTCTGGAGCAGCCAGTCCCAAGAGGTGGCATCAGGAGTGTGGCATCCAGAAGTGAGTTAACCATTGCTGTGGAAGGTCCAAGAGACCCAGCAGATGCACTAGTCTGGAGCTCTGGTGGTACCCACTTCCTGAGGACCGTGGCCTCCTCAAAGGCAGTCGCAAGTCTTCATCCATCCAAGGCAGAGCAGTTAGGAGCAGTTCAGCTACAGAAGGAAAACTACAGAGGTACCAAAGGACAGAAAGGGGCCTTTGAAACATGGCCCTGTGCCTCTCAAGTTCACCTTACAACAACTACTACTATTACTGTTGTTGTTGTAATTATTATTATATTCTATTCATGGAGGGTGGCATGTGCCACAGTATACATATGGAGGTCAAAGAATAATGGCAGGAATCAGTTCTCCCCACCCCCACTATGTGGGTCCTGGGGATCAAACAAAGGTCGGCAGTTTTATTAACAGATACCGCTAACCACTGAGCATCTCTACAGCCCAAGTTCATTTTCTTAACAGTCTAGCCCAGGGTTCGGGTTGACAGGTTCATGTGCCACAGTGCCTCTATCAAATCCTGTGACCCTACTTCTGAGATGTGACTTCAAGGAAGCCCTGGAAACTGTGACTAGAGACAACTGGAACATCTGCTTATACAGTGACTACTGTAGAAAAGAAAGTGGAACTGTGCTGAATGCAGGTTAAAATACCTCAGGCATGCAGAGTTAGAGTACAAACATTAGCCAGGGGGCACTGCCGATGTGGCTCAGTGGTAGAGCACTTGCCTCTCATGCACAAAGCCCCATTACCATCCGTAACACCATTAAGTAGATAAACAGGTAAGGGTCAGCCACTCAATACACTGTTAGTATTGCTTGTCATCTCTGATAAAGATTCATGGAGCATGGGATGGGTTACTGTATCGCACTGAACATGGAAAATGCACTTAGAAAGCATCAGAACACACACACACACACACAGAGAGAGAGAGAGAGAGAGAGAGAGAGAGAGAGAGAGAGAGAGAGAGACTGAGACCGAGACCGAGACCGAGACCGAGACCGAGACCGAGACCCTCCCTCCTTTGAGACATGGTTTCTCTGTGTATCCCTGGCTGTCCTGGAACAGGCTGGCCTCAAACTCGGAGATCCTCTGCCTCCTTTGTGCTGGGATTAAAGGTATGTGCCACCAATGCCCAGCCACGCAAACCCTTTCTAATCTGAGAAAGGGTTTAAATGGATGGACCTGTACTTTATGTTTCTGAAATGAGAAAACACGCTGACACGTTCCATTAGCCCGTTCTGTGACAAAGCAAATCTCTTTATACCCAGCTTCGTGGGTAACAGCTATCCTAACACCCTCAAATCCACACCCTCGGAAAGCCAGTCTGCAAAGGGTAAAGGACTCCTCAGCACAAGGTGAAGGCAGAAGCAGGGCGTTCACACACACATGCACACACAGCAACACAACTGAAGCCGATCGCCCCCTTCAAAGGCCCCCATGCTGCCTCGAGGAGATATGGGACAACAAAATGGGGCATTTCATGTGGAGAAGCCGGAGAAAGTTGTCAGCTCCTGACTGAAAAGTGTGGAAATCTTTGATCCAGGATTAGGAAGCGGACGGGCCAGTCAGCTTCACAGACAGTGACAAGCGCGGTTTGTCTGAATCTGGCCATGAACATCTAGGACTGGCTTTCCCTGTCCTTTGATCTCACATAAGAAGCAAAAGACACTGAATAACGAGGACAACTAGAGTTCCTTGCCCTCCCTGTCACCCCTGTTCTCCAGAGGCAGCTGAGACCCAAGGGAACCCCCAAACAAACCTTTAAGTCTCCCAGATGAGGTCTCTGCCTCGGCCCTGGCAGGTGGCCATCCCTAAAGAATGTGACCTGATTTTCTAGCTCTTTGGTTCTGGCCCACGGAGAGCCATTTCCCTCTCTGAATTCAGCCCAGGTAGGGAGTAATTCGCACAAATGCATATTTAAAAGCTGGACCAGATTCTTGTTTGGAGAATAAGGAATTAACAGGACTCAAGCAGAGACGCTGAACCGCCCGCAGTACTGATCCTTCAAGAAAATATGTCTTGATAAAATATGCAATGATAATAATGAAAAAGCTCCCTCTTTGGGGCCCAGGAGACCAGAGAAACTGGAATCTGTGTCAAGAAATGAATGTGAGTGGGAGAAGAGTTATCACACACAACAATCCGCCCCTGCCCCCGCCAAATCCTCGGAAGGGTAAACATGAAAGAAATGTCTGCCAAAATGCATCTCTGTCAAAGAATGAGCCCAAGTCATTGCCACCATCTCTCTGCCACCTGTTCTCCTCTGAAGGGCAAGGACATCTGCACGGCACAGAGCGACTGTCCCACAGAGGTCACAGAGCGACTGACTGTCCCATAGAGCTCACAGAGTGACAGTCTTATAGAGGTCACAGAGCGACTGTCCCATAGAGCTCACAGAGTGACAGTCCCATAGAGCTCACAGAGTGACAATCTTATAGAGGTTACAGAGTGACTGTCCCAGAGAGGTCACAGAGTGACAGTCTTATAGAGGTCACAGAGCGACTGTCCCATAGAGCTCACAGAGTGACAGTCTTATAGAGGTCACAGAGTGACAATCTTATAGAGCTCACAGAGTGACTGCCCCATAGAGCTCACAGACTGACAATCTTATAGAGGTCACAGAGCGACTGTCCCATAGAGCTCGCAATGTGACTGTCCCGCAGAGCTCACAGAGCGGCAGACGTATCTCCAGTGACCACACTTGGCTCTAGACTCCTGAACATTGACTCTTTAGATGCATATGTGACAGCGTGCGGTTAGTGGCTACTGTATTCCACTCACTCAATTAAATCACATCCCAAATTGACCATTACTTCGCTTCTTAAAAACAAAAGGTGTTCAGTCAGATGTGGAGCCACTGCACCTTTAACTCCAGCACTCAGGAGGCAGAGGCGGGCGGGGGTTCTGAGTTTTAGGCCAGCCTGGTCTACAGAGCCAGTTCCAAGACAGCCAGGGCTACACAGAGAAACCCTCTTAAGAAACGAAAACAAAACAAAACAAAGCAAAACAAAAAAACCCCAAAACCCAGCAACAAAAATGTGTGTGTGCGTGCGTGCATGTGTTTGTGATATCTCCAGGGACTGAACTCATGTCATCAGGAGACAAACACCTTTACCTGCTGAGCCATCTTGCTGGCCCTTGATTTGGTTTTTGAGTTGGGGCAGGGAGGGCTCCTTTTTAGTTCAGGCTAGCCTTGAACCCTGCATTGTCCTGCCTACAGATCCCAAATGCCAAAATTACAGGTATGTGTCTCCACACCAAGTGTCAGAGTCAGTGCTTCTCTACAAGTCACACTGAAGAGAGTGACTCCACTGTGACATTTCCTGTCATTCCGTTCTGACCGCCCAGTGACGTTTTTATTAAGTTGTGTCTCCGTGTACTGTGAGCTGTGCTTCCAGATGATTCTGCATTTGCTACACTCGAGCACCACGACGGCTTCCCTAAATGCTTCAGAGACACTGGAAGCTACATCCAGGGCCTACTGAGCTTCACTTCCCTCCAGGCTGAAAAGTAACAGGATCTCTGTCACCCGGCCTGAAGAGGACTCAGACGGTTCCGTAAAGTACGGAGCAGCGCTGGTCTAACACCTAACATTCTGTTAATAACAATGGCAATAACAAATGTGTCATGGAATAGAATGGTTCTACTATAATGAAGTTGTTCTAGGTCTACAGACTTGAATTCAAACCCATCCCCCACCCTAGGGGAACCACCTGCTGACTGCTGAGAATGTGACATCATAGGGCCTTGATCTCGCATCGCCCACTGTCAAGATGGGCAGTGTTCTCTTGGATGTCTGTTGTGCCCCTTCCTCGTGACCTGTGCCACAAATGTCTGTAGTTCCAGACATGGCAGGGCCCCAGACCCTCTCCAATATCTCAAGACTGGACACGAGTCCTCTGTCCCCTAAGAAACATGGTCAATACTGAGACATGGCGAGGGCCGTGGAAACATTTCACCCTCTGTTTCTCCAGACAGCCACACTTCCTGTCTCTTGGATCACCCTAGGTCAGAGCCAGCTCCAGTTCCCACAGAGAAGGAGTACAGTGGAAAGGGCCTTGGAGAGGCCACGTGACTTTTCTCAGTAATGAGATGGGTGTTGTTGGACTGTATTTCTCACAAAAAGGGCAAGTCACATTCTCGGTGAAATCCCTCCACCCTTATGCACCCCAACGCTGACCTGCCCCACCCTTACCCTGCCTTCCAAAGAAAATGCAGGCAGCTGCCCACAATGGTGAAATCCAAAGGGTATTATTGCCACCAAGAACAAGGGTATTTTCACATCAGCAGGCCTAGAAGTCCAGAATCCCCCCCCCCCAGGAATTTCTAAGCAGAAGTTCAGTGAGATTCTGTGAAACTTGGGGGTTGGCTTTTTTGTTTGTTGTTTTGTTTGTTTTGTTTTGTTTTTCCTTTTTCTAGAAAGCACTCAGTCCAGATCATTCACAGTCCCAGGTCTATTCCCCAAGGACATCCCTTCCCAGTCTATCTCTAAAGACACAGCATTCATCTTATCATCTGAAATCATTGAAGTCTAAATCCCCTTACAGGCTGAGGAGAAGGCTCAGTGAGTAGTGCTTACTGGGCAAGTGTGGGGACCTGAGTTCCAAACCCCAGGACCCACAGCACATAGGGCGCTTTCAGGGCAAGATGGGAGCTAGAGGCAGGGAACTCTTAGAAGCTCAAAGGCCAGCTGGTATATGCAGCTGTGAACAGGAGCTTTTGCCTCAAACAAGGCAGAAGGTGAGTAGAGATCCCCTAACTTACCCTCTAAGCTCCCTCTAACATACACATCTGTAGTATGTACACATACATGTAAACATACACACACACACACACAAACGCACTTGCGCACATACACTCATACCAATAAAAAGTAAACACATAGTGACAATCAGGGACTGCTTCTTACAGTCCCCCTCTACCTGTGAAAACTGTCCACAGATGTCCCCGCTGGCCCCAGGAGACCAGTACCATAACTCATCATCCCGGCTTAGAGACGGGAAAGCTGGAGCGTGATGTGAGCTCCAGCACGTTTGTACTCTTTCCAGGAATGGAGAATGGAATCATCACACTAGAAAAAGGCCTAGCGATTTCCTCCTCACACTACACACACCTCTTCTGTGACATGGGTATTTATTTATCCAGGAGAATGGGAATGACGCCCCTAGGGATCTGTGTACAAACACACAAATGATCGCAGCAGTACTTTTCACGAGAACCAACAACAACTAAATATAACCCATGGACCCAGGAACAGAGGGATAGACAATGAAACTCTGGCATACACACATCTCATGAACATAACAAACTTAACAAAACAGAATTACTGAACTTATACAGAACCGCAGAATTCCATGTTTATGTTGTTTAAATAACAGACTAAACAAACCTATGGTAAGACAGAGCAGTGGTTGGCATGTGGAAGGTAGGGGCCATGAAGAAACCCAGGTTGACCATGTTTTACCTGTCTTGATAAGGACTGGGCTGCACAGTACTTGCATATGTCACAACAATGTGCACGTCACTGTTATGTATGTGTAACTAAACACACATTAAACGTGTGAGTTGAAACCTTTATAAAGTAACCCTGTGCTAAGACTAACTGATTTTAAAATGCATAAAGCAACGTGGATGGTGCCTAGGTGTGGGTCTTTGTTTTTGTAGCCCAGGCTAGCCTTTAACTCCAGCCTCCTTCACCTTCTGGATTCTGAGATTACAGCCGTGTGCCACTGTGCCCCGCTAGGTATTTGTATGGTCCCTGTTATTTTTTTTTTAATAACAGGCTAACCTGGTCTGCACAGTGGCAGATCCAGACCAACCAGGGCTACACAGGGAAACCTTGTCACAACGGCAACAAAAATAGCTATAGAAAAATCAGAGTACCCTTTTCTTAGCCTACCAACATTTGGTAAGGCAGCCATGAACAGACACCAAGCCACAGGACCACACAGCTGCAGCTAAGTGAAGCCTGGAGGAACTCTAAGAGCTTTTACAGGAAGTCCACCACTCAGCCCAGTTCCCCACATGCAAAGCCATCGCTGAAATCAAGCCCCAAAACTCCTGTTCCAGAGGGAGAGAAAAAAAAAATTCACTGACTTGTATCGGCAATTCATTCTATTTCAATTCCTGCACCAAATTGATTAGCTGACTACACAATCCACTTTATTTGTCCCTTGTTCACGATGGGGGGGGGACACAAAACGACACAGTGTCCTAACCCACAAATGGAGGCACGGAGGCTCCCAGCTTAATGCTGGAATTGCTCAGGCCTTATGAAACCCCTTACAGAAGGCAGAGTTTGCAAGCTCACTCTAGGGTTACACTGATTAACTTAGGTCAGAGCACAGCACCACACACCTTGTCGCCTCAACCCTGAGGGTGGGTGGCTGGTGACATCTGGTGTCACTTGAACTTCCTCAGAATCCAGCTGGTCAGAAGATACAAATTAGGAATCCAGGCAGCCACGGATATGTTGGGTTCCGTGGCCCTACTCATGGGCTTGTAGGCCACTCACATTACAGCCCGGGCTTCCTTCCTGGAAAAGGCTTACTTGAGATGACACTCCACAGTAGCTGTCCGGAGACACCTGTTCTGACCTTACCCGCCCCCTTCTGAAAACAGTTGTATGGATAAGAGGGTCTGTTGCTGGGCAGCTGGGCGGCCACTCATAAAGATCTGTGCCAGACTCTTTTTAAAAAAAAAAAATAGTTTTTGTTTGTCTGTAAGCCCCTAAACAAACTCACTGACACCACCCACCGCCCACAGGGGGCAGCTGAGAGCCAGCAGCCAACAGGCATCAGGGAGCGCACGCGCGGGGCTAACCCTGCCCTCTGCGCGATTCTGGCCTCCAAAGATAGCGTTGCCTGAGCGCAGCGGACCTGGAGCACTTGCCTGACAGTCAGGCTTCCTTAAATATACACTCCCTCCTCCTCGCCGGGACCCCATGCCCATCCTGGCGTGCCCCTTGCCTAGGAAAGTGTGTTAGGACACGGCAAGAAAAAAATCCCTTATCAGAAGAGAAAAGCGGCGTTTCTAGTGGCTGGGATTTGGCTCTCAGGATTCCTACCGAGTCCCCGCGCCTGGCCCGCCTGCTCTCAAGAGTCGCACACCTCTACCCAGAATCGAGCCCAGGTCTCCTGGTGCACGTGGACAGTGGCAACTCCCATCTGCTCCGGGCCGGGTACCCACTACAGCCGCGGATCCTGACCCACCTGTAGCCTCCGAGCTTCCCTCCGCGTCCTTCTAGTAGACCTCCCCAGCGAAGCCCAGGACCCCCAGCAGGCGACCTGACCCTCTCACCCCAACGCTCTCTCGCTTGTTTTGTTTTTTTCCTCTTCACTCGATAAAAAAAAAAAAAGTTGGCCCAGAATCTGGCGTTCCATAGATCTGTCCCCATCCCTACGCGACCTGCACCAGGGGGTTTGCCTAGCAGCTCCAGAGCCCCGAGGTGCCACGAGAAGCTGTCGCCTGCCCACCAGGATCCCAGGCCAGCGGAGCCAGCGACCCAGGCCTCTGCGTGCCACCTCGCCCGCCCGCCACACGCCCACCTACCTTAGGCGACCAGCAGCGGCGACCGTGGCGCGGGTTCCCGGAGACAGCGTGCTGCGTCCCGGGATGAAAGTTTGTGCCATGCAGAGCAGGGCGGCGCGCGGACGACGCGGCCCCGGGGGTGGGGGGCAGAGCGGGGCGCGGCTGCTCGCGTGTCGACGGTCCCTCGGGCGCTGGCCGCGCAGGTACCTCCCCGGAGCCAGTGGCCGCCGCGCTCCCGCTCGCTGCGCCCTGCGCCCTGCGCGCTCCGACTCCAGTCCCGCCGCCCCCACCCCACCCCGCGCCGCCGCCGCCGCGCGTCCGCCCGCTACACTTCCTCTTCCTCTGAACTCATGTGCAAAATATGCTGCGCTGCATCTTCTTGGGGGAAGCGGAGCGGCCCCTGGCAGCCCCGCACGAGAGACCCGTCGGCCCCGTGCGTTGCCAGAGCCGGGCAAACCGTCCCTCCCCCTTCCCTCCCCCCCCTCAACCCCACCTCTCTTTCCCAGGCTTGGGCTCTGGGACCCGCTTAGGAGAGCGCCAAGGTGCCAGCCAAGATACTGGGAAGAGGACCGCCATCACCATGCTGATTGATAGCTAGGGTGGGGAGGAGAGCTGGAAAGAGGTCCATTTTGGACCCATTCCACAGGTGGGAACGTCCCCAAGCAGCGTCTGCTACCAGGTTTATGTCAACGCAAGCAGTGCTTGGGGAGAGAAAGAGTGCCACTGGCCTCAGCCTCTCTTTCCTGACCTTATCCAGGTATCCAAAGGTTTGAGGTCTTGATGCGATTGGGTCATCTTAGCCTAACAAAAATGGATTCCCCAAGGAGATTCCATAAAGCAGGTCCCTAGGACAGGGCTGCTTTACCATAGTGAAAGGGTGAAATAGTGTCTCCTTGAGGCTAGTAAAACAAGACAGAATTGCCATGCAGGGCTTGAGAGCAGGAACCCTTGAGACAAATGGTCAGGATGGATTCCTGCCTTCTGTCCTTACTTGACCGGGGTGACTTTGGGCCTGCTCACCGGCCACCCAGCACTCCCTTGTGCCTTATTAAATGTAAAATGCTTGGAAGCATTCTATAATTCTGCTATTATCGTTATTATCGTCATTACCATAAGGGGCTGAGATTTAATTGATTACCCTGTTCTGGTTGGGCAAAGAAGGGTCCTTAGGCATTGGAGCCACAAGGCAGCGGGCGGAGGGCTGGCTGATCTAGGCCCTGTGTTTTAATGAGGTCCTTCTGGTACTAGGAACACCCGCGGGGCTTGGGGGGTGGGGAGGGGGTGGAGGCAGCACTGCCTTGTTTCCTGGTTTGCTGGGACTCCTCTTGTACTCCTGATCTTCTTCCCTGTAAGCCCTCTCCTACCCCCACCACCACTCAGCCACTCAATTGTCTTCTTTTACCCCTGTGCCTCTCCACCCACCCCATCCTGGCATTGCCACCCACTTTGCTCCACATTTTCCTACCCCTAGTCCCCGTCCTGGGGGGGGGGATAAGCAGGACAAGGGTCCCGGGCACCCTAGTATTGAACATTGATTTATGAAGTCAAAGGGGGGGGGTTATGCTAAAGATTCTGCCTGGAAAATAAGGACTCTTATGCCATTGTCCAGAGTCTTTGATGGTCACCACAAAGAGAAAACAGCACCTGGTGGTGTCAGCCAGTGGTCACCAAGAAATCATAGGGCATTGAAAAGGAGGGAGAGGGGAGGGGGAGGAAGAGGAGAAACAGAGACAGACAGAGAGAGGCACAGAGAGGAGACAGATTATTTTTAAGCAAATTCTTTCCACTTATAAATTTTGTGTGTGTAGTTTTATTTTAGGGTGTGTTTTGGAGTTTGGGGTTTTGGGGTTTTTGTTTTGTAAACACCAGGTCTTTGAGGCTAATAAGGTATTCCGACATTTTCCCCATATTTCTGTCACTCAATGCTGTCCTTAGTACCAACATTGTGTGTTTAAATGTCTTTAATGACTTTTCCCCTGCCTGTTTCTTCATGTTTTAGTTTTGTTTTGTTTTGTCTCTGGAACTCTTGACCTGTCTTTCCGTACACCTCGAGCGATGCTTCCTCTCTGGGACACCGAGTTTGATAAACACGTATGTAATGAACTATTGTATTTGTGACCTACATTTAACAATTATCTGAGTCTCCTTGTGATACCCGATAAGTAGCCAAGCCTTGGGTTCACTTCTGTTGTACAGAAAGCAGTCTGGACTGCTGCGGGCCGGCTCGTTAGGGGACAGACCCTGGGCAGCTGGGCCTTACCGCTCACTGACCTCATCTACCCAGCCTCAACCCCAGAGATGCTGCGACTGAATCCTGGTGGGTTACCTTGGCAACCTCACAGTGTTGTCTGTTAGAATGTCCTAGGGCAGCAGCTTTTAATTCTGTCACAGCGGTCTCTTCAGGGGGTTGTGTAATAGTGCTGTTTTTCTTCTGCTCACACTTCCTTCCCTTATGATTTCACACTAAGTACTTGTGAAGGATGCTGAACACGAGGAAAACCAAGCTATTACTGCACAAGAAGTCACAGATGCTCCCAGAACCGGGATCCTGCCTGTTGGAAGCTGATAAAACACAGGCCCGAGTTAATGGGGAAGCTGGTTCTCCTCATACCCTGTGGGGGAAGGAGGAGTTAACCCAGCCTAGGCAAGTGTAGGAAGGCCTGTGTAAATCCATCTGAGCTCAAGGCAAGGAATTTCTCCTAGATGGAGAAATTTTGTCCTGGCCTCGACGCACCCCACTCTGGAGATAATCCAGACACATGTACCAGCGGCTGGAGCAATGTCCCTGTCCCCAGTGGAGAAGGAGTATCCCCAGACAGCCTCCTAGACTGCCGGTCTTTTCCCAACAACTCCCAAACCACAAGTCCACCCGAGTCAGGGTCACCCTGCTCCTAACTTAGCTCTCTGGCTAACTCCACTTCCCATGACTCTGTGACAGTTAACAACTTGGGGCAGTAGGTATGCATGGCAAAAGCATGGGACAAAAGGGACTGGTGCCTGGACCGTTTATTCATAAGACCAGGAAACCCAGAGCTTATGCCCACCCATGAATGGCATTCAGGCTGGTGGGAGAGATAAGTCATCTATGACCCGGAAGACAGCATCATTATAGTGGTAACTGTAGGTAGCTTTGCAGCCACAGTGAGGTCACCTCTGACAGGTGTTTGCTCCATAGCCCACAGTTATGGGAAGGTGGCTCCCTGCATGGTGGTTGTGGTTCCTGCCACAAAGTGGTAGAGGCCCCAGGGCCATGGTTTCTGAGCAGTCCCCTGCCCCTCGGTCTCTGTAATTAAGTAACTATGGCAAATTGGTTCCTCGTGGTCACACAGGCACCGGTACACTTCAGCCGGTATGACAAGCCTCTGTCTTGGGTTGAGGGCAGGGAGCTTGTATTTTTGTATATATACTGATCTGCATAAACTGGCTAGCAATTATTGTCTGAAGTGGTCAAACCAGTATTTTTGCAAAAGCTATCCACAGGCATCACCAGTGAGAGGAAATGTTGGATTAGAGCCAAATATTACACACACACACACACACACACACACACACACACACACACACACACACACGACAAATTACTGTTATTCTGCCCTGAGTCTGTTCTTCGTTTTAATTCTGAATTCCTGGCCTGTGTGAGCACTTCAGGGGATAGGGGCCCTCCTGTGGCTGAGACAGAATTTGCTCTCTAGAGAAAAAGAGCCATTAGAGACTGACTGTCTCAGGAATAGCACGAAACACTCTGTTTTTGGGGCCTTGTTTCCCACATACAGCCTGAGGAACTGCCTGGCCCTACCAGTGGCATCCACATCCCAAAAATGGGAACAGAAGCATCCACTCCCTTTACGGTTAGTCTGTTAGGAATATTTGTTGGTTCATATAAGTTAATGTATTATATTGCCAGAGATTGTGTGTGCGTGCGGGCGTGCGTGCGTGCGTGTGTGTGTGTGTGTGTGTTCATTCCAGTGCATATGTATGAGTCGAACAGTGAATTCCCATATTCCCTTTCTGTTTCCCAGATATATAGAGAGAGGGCATGGGGAAACATCACTGTTGCCTGAGCCACTTCCTTTTCTCTGCACTGGGACGAGATGCCTGAGGGGGCATCTCACAGGAAGGAGGGCTTATTAGAGCAGTGTTTCTGGAGATACTGCTCCCCTAGGTGGGGAAGCCATGGTGAAGGAAACTTGTTCATCCCTGTGGCTGGTATGAAACCGCCACTCCTCCTGAAGCAGCAGCTGATTACAAACTTCAAGACCTACCCCACGACATACTCCTTCCCCTAGGGCCCAACCCCTGAAGCTCCGTAGTCCTTCCCATCTCCCCTCAAAGAAATTACTGTCAGCTGAATGGCATGTCATGAATGAGAGCTGAATTACTGTCATGAAGGGCATGAGTCTGCGAGAGACATTTGACACTGAACCTAGCAGTATATAGTATATAGTATACTATATATTCTGTATATAGTAACCGATATGATTTCCTTCCACAGCCTCGCCATCCCTACTGTATTTTTGTCTATACTGTGCTAACTTTCTTAACATCAGAGAAAAAGCCCAGGAGGCCTTTGTCTCAAGCTTCCAGGCCGTTGTCTCTGGTCAGGAGGGTAAGGAAGCAGGCAAACGTTACCATCTAGATTTATTAGACATAAAGGAAAAGCACAATTTTTACAAGGAAGAGCTAGTACAGTAACAACAACAACAAGATCTTAGTTTTTGAGTTTCTGAAGACAAGGTCTAAATATAAAAGGAAAAATTAGAAAAAAACCCAGGAAATCCGACAGACCCCATCGCCCAGTGTCCTATCTCCACTCCTTTCAACTCTTACTGCCGAGGGGTCTGGATCAGGTTTGTTTTCTCTGCCAGTTAAAGAATTAAAAGGCAAGAAAAGTCTGACACAAAAGGTAGCAGCAGCAGGGAAAATCTCAGACGCAGCAGACAGAAGCACCCAACCGTCGAGGAAAGCCGTCTATTAAGGATGAGGGAACTCAGAGAGAGAAACACAAATCTGAGGCAGAGCAGAGCTGTGGACTTCCTGGGGCGTGGAGCTGGGTTTTAGGGATGCTTTGAAAAGCTCTTTCTTCCCTAATTTAGTATTAGCCAGTCTGCACAAAGACAGGGAAACTGATAGGCCCCAAACATCAGGTAAATGTGTCCTGGTCCTAGCCCGGAACTTGTGAGGACAGACCTGTAGCTGTGTTGGCAGGAGAAAAGGCCCAGGAGGCCTTTGTCTGTGGTCGAGAGGGTTAAGGAGGCAGGCAAACCTTTCATCCTTGTTATTTATCCGTGGCTCTCCTCATCTGTCTGCCTGTCAGAGATCTGCGTAACGCCTAGGCCTGTGCTATCGCCAGCTCTGCCATGCATAGGAGAAAGGGGAAGCAGAGCGGGGAACGGGGTGAGTCAAACGGGCTCGGGTAGCTCCAGGTCTCTCTGGAGGCAGGATTCACAGTACAACGCCTGCCCTTTGGAGCTCTCTGAGCTGCTGCTCCACCCTTAGAACCTATGAGGATTGTGTGCAGGGGAGCACACTGGACCTGGAGCAGAGAGGCCGGCCCTGTGGTATTCATCCCAGTGGCACTGACCATGAACTCCCATCAGCAGCAATGGCAGCAACCTGGGGAGCATCCCAGGACTAAGGGCTGCTCCAGAATCAGCCTGTGCAACTTCTGTCCTTACTTTTGTAAACTCGACTCGGGCTTTTCTGTTGCTGTGATTAAAAAAAAAAAAAAAAAAAAAAAAAAAAACTCTGCAAAGAAAGAGTTTATTTCAGCTGACATGTGTAGTCGGTCCATCATGAAGAGGGGTCTAGAAAGGAACCCTAGGCAGGAACCTGAAGAGGGGAGCCCATCCTCCTGGAGGCCTGCTCAGCTTGCTTTCTCCTAGGGGCTAACGCAATGGCTGAGGGCTTGCCTTGCCACAAGCACAGGGCACACAGAGCTAACTGTGCACAGCAGGGGCTTTTGAAATCTCAAAGCTGACCCCACCCCCAGCCCCCAGTGACACACCTCCTCCAGCAAGGCCACCACTCCCAATGCTCTCCCAATAGTTCGGCCAAATTGGGACCAACTACTCCAAACGCAGGAGCCTTCGGTCCATTCTCATTCAAGCCACACCAGATGTGTCAAGGTTGGTGTCAGGTTGACAAAAACCAACACAGCCTGGCAAATGGTTCTTAGAGAAGGAAGAATCTGTGTTGGCTCAGAGTCTGCGGACACAGACCACCCACGATGGCAGGGAAGGCACGGTGGCGAGGACAGCTTTGGTGGCAGGACCATGAGGCAAACAACCACACTTACCCTTTGCTTTCTCCTTTCTCCTTTTTCCGCCTTTTATTCCTTCCAGGATGGCAGCCCAATGGGCTGGGTTTTCCCTCCTCAGTTAAACCTCTTTAGAAACATCCCGAGGTGTGTCTCCTGGGTGCTTCCAAGTCTAGTCAAGGTGAAGTGAGGACGAATTGTCACCGTCTTCATCTACCTTAAGTGGAGAGTAAGCTGCGATCTCTGCGAAGCAGCCAGCAGACGCAGGGTAAGAGAGTTGCTCACATCCTGTCCACAGATCTGCCCCTGGAAGAGCCTTCATGGACTAGCTCAGAGTCCTGCTCCAAGGCAGCAGCACGGCCGTCCTGTTTCTGGTTAGCCCATTATGGCGCATGGCAACTGACCTTCCAGGCTCCTGGTGGCTGGGAGAGGCTTTGGTGAATTGTGAGCACAGTGGGATCAATATTAAAACAAAACTCCTCCCACTTCTCTCATGCCGGAAGCCAGGTCACTGGTGACATTCTACACAGTGGCCGCTGGTCAGGCTAGGG
The DNA here is from genome assembly GCF_011064425.1 of Rattus rattus. Taxonomy (NCBI): domain Eukaryota; kingdom Metazoa; phylum Chordata; class Mammalia; order Rodentia; family Muridae; genus Rattus; species Rattus rattus. Next base: position 79,741,178 of record NC_046157.1, on the reverse strand, counting down.
TACCCGGCTGACTGAGGTGCTGAGCCCATAACTGACTAAGAAACGGCTTGCCCTGAAGACACAGGCTATGTGTTCCTGCTTTCTGCAACTTAACCTTGCTAGCTGACCTATGAGGAGACAGACAAGGTGAGCTCTGATGGGCTGTGCGCTCTGACAGGGATTCACCGGCCGTGAATCTCTGCACTTGTTATAGACAGCGCCCATAGGGAGGAGGGGCCGCACTAGCTTAGCTCAGTAGCAGGTCTCTATGGAGAGCTGCCTCAGTCCTGGGTTCCAGTCATTCGGGAGGAAGGAGTTGAGGTTGATAGTTTCTGCACACAGTGGTCCTAACTAAAGGTCATCCCTTTGTGGCATCCATGCTCAGATCGGAGGAAGGCCTGGCTGTTGTTGGCATTTGGTTTAGGCTCCGCCCCACAGTTACCTGGCAACTGCCAGGTGTGCCTGACTCACCATAACCCTTCCTCTCTTGTGTTATTTTGTTCTTCCTCTCTCCTCTTGCTCCTGCTCCCCCCTCTTACCATGCTTCTCCCGCCTCTCTCTCCACAGTTGCGCTCTCTCTCTCTCTCTCTCTCTCTCTCTCTCTCTCTCTCTCTCTCTCTCTGACTTTCAACTCCACTTACCATGCCCTGAGTAAACTCTATTCCAAGCTACCGTCCCATGCCTGGTACCTCAGGGGGAAGCAGGGGGAAGTAATGACTCAGCAGTACCCCCTCCCCTCCCCCATTACCTCGCCTCCACCAGACATATCCCTGGCTCCTCTCTGGTCTTTTCATAAAACTCAACAGCTATTCCCATGGGTCCGAGGCATTGGGGTCCTTGGCATTGGCCATGCTCGTGTCAAGAAAACATGTTCACTCAGGACTCCATCTGCTCCCCACATTATCCTGACTGATACACCCCGCTAGAACCCCCCATGTGTTATGGAAGGTCATCTAGTTTCATTTCCAATTGTTGCGATAAAATATCCTGATAAAAACCACTATGTTCACAGCAGCCTTATTTATAATAGCCAGAAGCTGGAAAGAACCCAGATGCCCTTCAACAGAGGAATGGATACAGAAAATGTGGTACATCTGCACAATGGAGTACTATTCAGCTAACAAAAACAATGACTTTATGAAATTCATAGGCAAATGGATGGAACTGGAAAATATCATCCTGGCTGAGGTAACCCAATCACAGAAAACCACACATGGTATGCACTCACTGATAAGTGGATATTAGACCAAATGCTTGAATTACCCAAGATACAATCCAGAGACCACATGAAACTCAAGAAGAAGGATGACCAAAGTGTGGATGCTTCAGTCCTTCTTAGAAGGGGGAACAAAAATATTCACAGGAGGAAATATGGAGACAAAGTTTGGAGCAGAGACTGAAAAGGCCATCCAGAGACTGCCCCATCTTGGGATCCAGCCACCAAACCCAGACAATATTGCTGATGCCAAGAAGTGCATGCTGACAGGAGCTGTTTCCTGAGAGGCTCTGCCAGAGTTGCCAAATACAGAGGCGAATGCTCACAGCCAACCATAGGACTGAGAACGGGATCCCCATTGGAGGAGTTAGAGAAAGGATTAAAGGAGCTGAAGGGGCTTGCAACCCCATAAGAACAACAATATCAACCAACCAGAGCTCCCAGGGACTAAACCACCACCCAAAGAGTACACATGGACAGACCCATGGCTCCAGCTGCGTATGTAGCAGAGGATGGCCTTGTTGGGCACCAATGGGAGGAGAAGCCCTTGGTCCTGTGAAGGATTGATGCCCCATTGTAAGGGAATGTCAGAGCAGGGAGGTGGGAAGGGGTGGGTGGGTGGGGGAACACCCCTCATAGAAGAAGGGGGAAGAGAGATGGGATAGGGAGTTTACGGACGGGAAACTGGGAAAGGGGATAACATTTGAAATATAAGTTAAAAAGCCAATTATAAAAATAAAATAAAAACCACTTAGGGGACAAAGGACTTATTTTAGCTTATAGTCAGTCCCAAAGGGATAGAGTTCACCACAAAGAGAAAGAATGGCAACTGGCTGGAAAGGCCTGGTAGCGTGATGGCGGGAAGAAGCTGGCTGAACGTACCTCATGCATACTCAGAAAGCTGGCATCGGGGCAGAGACAGAGACACCGATACAAGCAACTGGGGGAAGACGATAAATTCTCAAAGCCAGCACCAATGACTTCAGACTTGAAGGTCCCACCTCCAGAAGGTTCCATAACCTCCCAGACGCCACCAGCAGCCGGGAACTACGTATGTAAACATCTATGGGAGACAGCACATCTCCAAACCACAAAAGGCATCACGAGGGCTAGAAAGCCTAAGACGGTGTCTCAGAAGAGCATTTCCCCAGTGAACCTGGGATCCACATTATCCCCCAGGATCCTCGGTGTCGGGAACCTGAGGCACAGGAAGGACAGTCACCTGCTCATTTACCTGCTCATCCACTGAGGGGTTCCATGGGCCAGGGTGGTGTTAGCAGCAGCAGTGACCTAGGCTCAGAGAGCTGTCACTTAGACACAGCTCGTGGTTATCTGCTCACTACAAATGAAACGTGACTCAGAGACATTGAGAGGCTCACCCACGGTGACTCAGTTAATACGCTGTCAACTGGGACGGAGGCCTGAGCTTCCTTCACTCTCCCAGGTCACCTTAGAGTAACAGAATCTGTGTGTGGAGTTTGCTCTGAAGAGTAGGCGGGGTTTCATGCTGCGCTGCCTTGGCTTCTTCCTCGGTTCTTGTTTATTGCTTTCGTTCCGCAATTAGTGCCCAGATCAAGGCCTCGTGATAACAGGCATCCCCTAAACATTTGCTGAACAACGAACATGCAAGTGCAGTAACTGTGGACAGGAACAGCCCAGACTCGGCTCAGTCCTAGGAACCATCGCTCCAGCCCTGTGGACGGAACCCATGCCGAGGCCGTGGGTTCCTCCCAGAGAAGGAAAAAGAAACCACTAAATGTAAGTGGGATACCTGGTCCAAACAACTTCTGAAATGTTAATTGCTACTGTGCGATCAGTTATTTCCTATTATTTCCTGTTACTCTCCCCCTGCCCAGCTTAGCTGGGATCCCAGAGTTCCGAACACCTCCAAGAGGGCAGTAATGCCTTTCAGACTCCGGGAAAGGAGGGAAGGAAGCAGGCCTGACTGTGCACTGAGATCCTGGGGACGCTGAGCCAGCACTGTCCCTGTGGTTTATTCAAAAGGAGAGAGGGAACTGGCACGGGGTCACATGTCTGTGATCCCAGCGCCCAAGAGGCTAAGGCAGGAGAATTGTCAGTTCCAGCCCATCTGTCTGGGCCGCATATCAAGATCCCGTTTGTGTATTCCTTCCTCCCTCTCTTCCCTTCTCCGTCCCTCCTTCCCTCCTCTCCCCTCTCTCTAATCTCTCTGTCTCTGTCTCTCTCTGCCTCTGTCCCCTCCTCCCCCCCAAACATCTCTGTGCAGAAATGTTTCTGTCACCCAGGCTTGACTTAATTCTGAAGCCCATGGAGGCCACAGTAAGTGTGCTATGCAGAGGATCGGTGAGAAGTGAGGCTTCAACATCAGAGGCATCAGTAGGAACGCAGCCCACTTTCTCCTGTTCTCCTTCTGAATAAGGCGCCTTAGAGCACCACGGGGCAGAAGCACAGGGTCTTCTGAGCTGAAGGTCACGACAGAGCGCTGATACAGCCAGGTGGGGTGGCTGAAGCAAGTGGCCCAAGAAAGCCCAAGTTCCCTCAACTGTGGCACGCCATGGAAGACACAGAGGGACACCATCCACCAATCTCCCCCTCCACGTCCCCCACCTCCACTGCCCCTGCCAAGCAACTGGAGGGTGCTTGGGTACTGTGAACAGCCTCGCAAAGACTTGCCGAGTCTTGGAAAGTGCCCAAGTGACAAGATGATCTGATTTCCTGCAAACAACAGGTGAATCGGCAAAGACGACCCCCACCCCCACCCCAGCTAACAAGAGCTGGTAACAGACCCTGGGCAGACACAGCAGAGGACCAAATAAAGGAAGTAGCCATGTGACAAGAAGTACCACGCCTCAGCCACCCTCCTGGGTCTGGTGACTCTGATCAGGGACAGGTCCTGTCCATTGCTTGGCCCAGAACTTAGCACAGTGCTAGGGTCCTGGCATGGATGGGAGGAAGCTGTTGCCTCCTCTGCCCTGCAGCTATGGGAGGAGTTGAGTGTGGCCCTTAGCTCAGCACCTATGCCAGTGTGCTGGGAACCAGGTCAGGATAGGCAGTTGCAAGGTGACATGAATAAGGAAAAACATAAGCGCCTCCTCCCAGATCTCCTGGGAGGACCTAGGGTCTCAACCTGGAGTCTCCCCTGAGCTCTCAACGTGCAACTCAGGCCCAGCAGTGAGCGCCCACTCCTGCCTCCAGCAGCTCCGGGCAGAAACTTCTTTGCCTTGGCTGGCCACAGGAACGTTCCAACTGGTCCTTTCTCGATTATTCAGATGGATGGATGAAGGAGCAAGGGAAGGAAGGAATAAGAGACCAAACACGCAGGAGAATAACAGTCATAGCAGAGCCAAGGCCCTTCCAGGTACCGTGGTTCTCAGAAAGCCTGCTGTCTCCTCTGGACTTCACCCTGCCCTCTGAAGGCAGACAGCAAGTTAAACCATCATGGCGTCGGCCCACCTTCCTCCCTCTTATCATCTCCCTGGTTGTCTAGGCTGAAATGGAGACCTTGGAACAGAGCACTCTGTCCACCAGCACCACCTTTTCTCTCATCCAGGCCCATGTGTAGAGGCAAGCTGACAGCCCTGGGAGTCCGGGAACTCACATGAACAACTTCTCCCCAGACCTAAAATCCTGGTTTTGAATCCGGCTTCAGCTGAGAAAACAGTGGATGATAACAGGCAAGGATCACGTGTCTGTCTTCTCCAGACACGGACACCAAGCTTCGCCTAACACTTGCTATCAAGGAACTAGCAATGTTTTATAAGTGTTACCATTTCGGCGGGGGTTGGAGGGAGGTGTGCAGGGCGAGAAGAACGGCTGATTAAGTAGCTCAGGACAGGACCTCAGTGGTCAAGACATAACAAGGCAAGGTCTTACTCTCACCCCGCCCCCCCTCATGGTCATCAGACTAATTGTCTCAAGGAGAGAATCTTTATGTGCAAAGCCCATATGTCCCCATGTCCTTTCTCTCAAACCAGTTCAGACCACTAGTCTCAGCACAAGGAACACAGGAGTGGAGGCCCTGAGCTATACGTGATTTCAGGCTATCTAAAAATGAGCAAAGAAATACAAGTTGCACTGCAGACTCCAGGGTGGGTTAGGCAGGGTTACGTGAATAGCAGTGAAGTGGGCACTGGTCACCCTAACATGTAGCATTGAATATGGACCACCCCGGGTAGACTCAGCGAATGTAGAGAGATACTGAGCATATTTGAGCAGTAAGGCTAATGGTCTGGGCCATCTTGTTGTGCCTTAAGTGCTCTTCCTGGAGCTCTACTGTCCTCCTGAATGGAAGCAGAATTTGGCTTCCTGCTCCTTAACCCAGACCGCGTGTGACACCTTTGTGACCAACACAATGGGACCTGAGGTAAAGCTGTGTGAGTTCTACCTGTGGTAGGCTTTGTTCTTGAGGTGAGCAGTCCAGCTGCCCCAGACCTCCATGTCTTGAGAGAACCCAGCTAAAAGGTCTGAGGACTGCAGAAAGACAGAGAAAGGCTCAGGAAACCTCAGCCCTGCCCACTGATCTGAAATGCATTTAAGAAGCTGCAACTGAAGCCAGCCAAGTGTGCCTTCCCCAAACCCTGGCCCACAGGGACTACAAGCAACAACAAAATCATGGCTGTCTATCAATCCCACGTGTGTTGAGGTGACTGGTTAGACAGCAAGGGTGAACTCAAACCAGCAGTTAGTGTATGGGAAACCCGCCAGGGGACTGAATGAGAAGATGGCTCAGTCAGTGAAGTGTTCGCCAGCCTTGCAAGCATAAGGGCCTTGGTTGGCTCCCCAGAAACCACGTTCAAAGCCAGATGTTGTGGCATGTGCTTTAATCTCAGTGCTGGGGAGGTAGAAACTGACAGAACCCTGGGCCCCATGGCCAGCCAGCCTAGCCTAAGCACCATGAGGTCCCAGTGAGATGCCCTGTTTCAAACAATGGAGTGGCTAATGCTTGAGAAGCGACTGAAGTTAAATCCGTGACCTCCACAGCATGAGCATGCGCTATGTCTCCTCTCCCTGACACACTTTTTCAGCGTTTCATCTTCTGAGGTTTTTTAAAAATATTTTTGTTATTTCCAACATAATATTTTTATTGATTATTTGGGAATTTCACATAATGCAACCTATCACATCTACTTACAGGTCCTCCCAGGTTCAAACTCCCTACAATTGTGACCTTCCCCCAAAAGAAGAAGAAAAGAAAGAATAATAATAATAATAATAATAATAATAATAATAATAATAATAATAATAATAATAATAATATCGTTCTATCGTTCTATTTCTGTTGCCCATATACTCCCTGGAGCATTGTCATGACTCCCAGTGGTCAGCCCATTAAAGAAAACTGAGTCCTTCCCCACCCACCGCCCTGCCCTAGCCAGAAGCCATCGACTGTGGAGAGCACACGTTTAAGAGTTCTCTTAGATGACTACTTTCTGTTTAGGCTGGTACTTTGGCGGGAGGAGGCTGGAGCGATTGGGGAGTGGAGGTGGGGGTTGTCACAGAAGCCCTTCTATGACCCTCTTTCTCAACTGTGAGTCTGTCTGTCTGCAGGCATTGACACCACTGCAAAGGAAGCTTCTTGCCCTCTAAAGTGGGAGCACGGATCATGAACGTACACATGGCCTTCAGGGTCGGCACAGGCAGGTCAGCATGGTCTTGAGGTGGTACAAACCACAGACATCAACACATCCCTCTGCCCCTGGACATGGCCACGGACACCAACAAGGCAACTGTAGCAGAATGGTCCACAGACACCAACACCACCACCCCCAGCAGCAACACAGACCACAGACATCAACATGGCCTAAGGTGCAGCACAAGCCACACATATCGGCATGACCTCCAGCAGCAACCCATGCTAACATGGCCTCCTGTAGTAGCATAGACAGTAGTACGGACAGTCACCTGACTTCTGGAGGTAGCATAGGCCTTGGACATCAACATGGCCTCTAGGAACATCTCAGTCCACATGACGCTCAAGCCTCAACAAGGCCTAAGGCAGCAGCACGGGCCATGAAGGTCCATCCAGACAATGACCTGTCCTTCATCTCTGACGGCCTGCTCAGAGCCAGAGTGTTACGGAACAGTGTGTCGGGGCTGAGTCCTGGCAAGCTCCAGGCTTCTGCACACCACCCTGCCTGTCACTGCAGCCTTCTCTCAGAGGTCACCACCTTTGCATCTCCAGTCCTGCCTCTCTCCACGGTTCCTCCATCATCCCCCCCTCTCCATCTCATACTCATTTAATACAATGGCGGTGTGTTACACTGTGTGTGTGTATTTGCATAAATAGCTTTTCATGCAGATATTCATTGCAACAAGTCTTGGCCTGGTTTAAAGTTTCCGGTCTCTGACACACCTCAGCTACTGGACCATCACTCAGAGTTGTCTTGGGTACTCGGCTGCTGCCCGGAGTTGGGGTGATCTGCAGCTAGGAGGAGCATCCACAGGCAGGTTCTGCACGAGCTCCAGGCTGCTGCATGGCTCCCTACCCTCCTAATGGCTCTCCTTGCTCAACCTTCGTGCTTAGAGGCTGCAGGGGTATCTATGCCCCATGCTCTCTGTCTCCCAGCAAGGCAAGCAGTATAGGCCGGACTCCGTGCTGGGGCCAGCCAGTGGGCCTAGGACCAGCCTTATTCAGTGAAGAGTCTGGTTTGGCAGGAAGGGCTTCTCCACAGGGTTCAGCAGCTCGTAGATGGAGTAGACGTTGGGGCAGAACAACTAAGTTCTGGATCTGGGCCTGGGTGGCCGTGCAGTTGTCAGCCCAGGCCTGGAAAGGCAGCGTGGGCCCTTTGGACCTCTTCCAGCCCCTTATTTTGTTTTTTTTGTTGTTGTTGTTGTTTTGTTGTTGTTGTTGTTTTTAAGTGGCATCTCACTGAGCAGCTCTGGCTGTTCTGGAACTCTTTGTAGACCAGGCTGCCCTCAAACTCACAGAGATCCATCTGCCCCTCACTCTCCAGTGCTGGGATGAAAGATATGAACCAATGTGCCCTGCTCACACTTTTCCCCTTTCTTTCCTTTTCTCCTCCCACCCCTCTGTCTCTCTGTCTGTCATAGGATCAAAAGTGGATGTTTAGCCTTCACACCAGATCCAATCCTCAGGGTCACCCTGGCACTACATCGGAACACCAGCTGCAGTTTTTCCTCACTCCCTACTGCCCATGCTTCCTGTGGATCGCTCAGACCCTATCTCCCCGACCTCCTCTTCCCCCAGCAAGAATCCCCCATAACCTCAACACCCCAACACCCCTACCCTGTAAAAGCACCAGCCCAGCAGATGAGTAAACCAGGCAACATGCAGTCAAAAGGCTATATAGAAATCCAGAGGGGAAACAGAAACTAAGGAACAAAACTCCCAGCCAACAAGGACAAGCCCAGAAACCATCCCCTAGACTTACAGCACCCAAACCCAGATGCCTCGATGCCAGCATAAGAACACAAGAGTCATGGCACCACCAGAGCCCAGCTATTCTGTCACAGCAAGTCCTGAATATTTCAGCATAGATGGGACACAAGAAAACCTTAAAACTAACTATAAGAAGATGATAAAGGTCCTTAAAGAGGAAATGAATAAATCCCTTAAAGAAAACCAGAAGAGTGGCAATGGAAGGGAACGAATAAAACTATCCAAGAACTAAATACAAAAATAGAAGCAAATGGAAAAAAGAAAACCCATACTGAGGGAATTCTGGAAAAGAAAATCATAGGAAGGCAAGCAGGAACTACAGTGGTGAGCTTCATTAACAGAGTACAAGGGATTTCATCCTAAGTCTCGGGCGTTGAGGATGCCGTAGAAGAAATGGATACATCGGTCAAAGAAAACGTTAAATCTAAAAAAACTCTGACTTGAAGCATCCAGGAAATCTGGGACACTATGAAAAGACCAAACCTACAAATAATAGGACTAGAAAAAGAAGAAGACTCCCAACTCAAAAGCCCCAAAAATATTTTCTACAAAATCATAGAAGAAAAGTTTCCTAACCTAAAGGAAGGAGATGCCTATAAAAGGTACAAGAAACATCCAGACCATGAACTAGATTGAGCCAGGAAAGAAAGCTCCATCAATACACAATTAAAACACTAAACATACAGAACAAGGAAAAATATTAAAAGCTGCAAAGGAAAAAGACCAGGTAATATATAACTGACTTCTCAGTGGAGACTCTAAAACTCAGAAAGGCCTGGACAGATGTGCTGCAGACTCTAAGAGACCACAGATGCCAGCCCCGATTAATGTATCCAGCAAAACTTTCAATCACTATAAATGGAGAAAATAAGATATTCCATGATAAAGTCAAGTTTAAACAGCATCTATCTACAGATACAGCCCTTTAGAATGTGCTAGAAGAAAATAATCCAAACCAAGGAGGCTAACTACAAACATGAAAGACCAGGAAATAAGTAATCTCATAGCAGCAAAACAGGAAGAATGAAAACACACACAGACATACACAGACACACACACACACACACACACACACACACACACACACACCATATACAAACACATACATTAAGAGTTTTAAATTAACTGAAGTGTTGGTATAATTATCCAATAAAAATAAGCCTTTTTCAGACATCTGCACACAGGTCTCCTGGGATTTATATATTAAGGCTCATCAGGCCTCGAGTCCCTGGAGAGAGGGTCCTATGGCCCACATAGAGATAATGACTAAATGTGGGCCTGGCTCTGGAAAGCCTGCAGCTTAGCTCGACCTCGAGTTACCATTTCTGGTTCTCATTATGACTCAGAAGAAACCTTCACTGGTATTTTTACTTAAACAAAACCAAAAGATAATTAGCAGCTGCTTCAGGGGTTTCAAGCCCTTACATCTGGGATTTTCCAGAAAGTACTATTAATATTAGCAGCAAAATGGATTTAGGAAGGGAAATACAGCTCTGATTCATCTACCTGACCACCAAGCAAGGGGAGGGCTGCCTGGTCCTAAGGAGAGCCCTCTTAGATCATCCGTGTCCTTACCACCCTACTGTCGGGTGCTAGCACCCTGGAAATCCTGGGTTTTCCACATATGCTTGCCAAAAGGACCTTCAACAGCTGTGCCTGATCTCTGCTATTTGAAGGTGTCTTAGTCAATGTTCTATTGCTGTGAAGAGACACAGCCATGGCAACTACTAAAAAGGAACATATTTAATTGGATCTCTCTTAAAGTTTCAGAGGTTTAGTCCATTGTCATCATGGCAAAAGCATGGTGGTGCACAGGTGGACATGGTGCTGGAGAAGTAACTTGAGAATTCTAAGTTCATATCCTCAGGCAGCAGGAAGAGAGAGAGGCAATGGGCCTGGCTTGAGCATCTGAAACCTCAAAGCCCACCCCACTACCTCCAACAAGACCATACTTCCTTGCCCTTGACAAGTAGCATCACTCTCTAATGACCAGGTATTTAAATCTATGAGCCCACCGGGGCCACTCCTATTCAAACTGTATGGGGCACCAGACAGGAACATGGAAGGTGAGGTAGAAACACAGATATTATCAAGGCTCGGGATCGTTTTCTTAAGTCGTTTCAGATGTTACCACTGACTTACGGGTCACTCCCAATTTTGTTCTAAAATAACCACCAGTGTTCAAATATCCCATGGGTGCTGCACAGGGAACACAGAAAAGGCTCTCAGCTGAGTGATCTGAGAGCTCTTCAGGTGGCTATCATCACAGGACAGCTGTGGCTGAGATCATGAGACCAGTGCAGCCAGGATTGGCCAAGTCGACCCACTTTCCTGTCGGTCCATCCATTCATCCATGCATCCATTCACCCATCCACCCATCCATCCATGCATCCATCCATGCATCCATCCATCCATGTGTCCAACCAGCATACATGCATCCATTCATCCATCCACCCATCCATCCATCCATCCATCCATGCATCCATGCATCCATCCATCCATCCATGCATCCATCCATCCATCCATCCATCCATGCATCCATCTATCCATCCATGCATCCATCCATCCATCCATGCATCCATCCATCCATCTATCCATCCATGCATCCATCTATCCATCCATGCATCCATGCATCCAGCCAGCCAGCCAGTATACATCCGTGTCTGTGTGATCAGACACAACCTTGGGGAGCTGGGATTTGTCTTGGCTCATAGCTTCAGAAGGGCCATGTACTTGGGCAGAACATGATGGAGGCAGGAATGTGTGGTGAAGGCTGCTGTTCACTTCATAGCACAAACTGAGAAAGAGGGGGAGACTAGAGGCTTCACACAGCCACATGTTCCTATGTGGTCTGCTTCCTCCAGCAAAGCCATTCCTCCTAAGGTCTTCACCACGACCTCCCCACCAGCCCTGGGGACAAGAGCCTGTGGAGGCCATTTCATATGCGACCCATAAGGCAGGCTCTCTCTCTCTCTCTCTCTCTCTCTCTCTCTCTCTCTCTCTCTCTGTCTACCATCTGTCTGTAATCTATCTATCTATCCATCTATCTAACTATGTACCTATCTTTGTACCTACTTATCTATGTATCTTCTACCTACCTACTTATGTACCTACCTACCTACCTCCAGGCCCCTCCAAGCAGTCTTTCCTCTTTTTAAAAAAAAATTACTTTTTATTCATTTATAGGGAGGCACAGCAAGAGTGTGGATGTCAGGGGACAACTTGTGGGAGTCACTTCTCTCCTTCCACCATGTGGATACCAGGGATCAAACTCAGGTTTTTAGGCTTGGTGGTAAGGGCCTGTACAAAGATAGGTAGGTAGGTAGGTAAATAGATAGACAGACAGACAGGCAGATTACAGACAGATGACACACACACATACACACACCCCATTTGGCTGGCCTTCCAAACAGTCTTTACTATATTAATAAAGCACTCACAAAGAGGCCTTAGGCTTCATAAATACCTCAAAGCAAACACTCCTATGAACAAGGCAGAAGCTCCACCCTGCCTTTCCACTGAGCCTTGGACTACCATGGCAACACTTTTACCTCACTCTTCGGACAAAAAAAGTTCCAAGCCCAACCAGATTCAAAGACAGAGACACCCACACACCAGGAGGCGAAGCATTAGAAGAAAAATATGGAGGAACTGTGGCTGTCATAGTTGAAGTTTTAAGTTGCCACAGGCTTTGTTCCCTAGAAGCAGAATTTGCAACAGGGAGTCATTTGTGAAGAAATAGGGAAGAGGGAGAAGGCTATGAGGTCATGTGACCTCTTCCCAACTGAGGTCCTCATAGGGAGCATGCAGAATCTGGCCCTCCAGGAAGCAAAGAAATTGGCTTCCATGAGCCACACCAACCATCCTCCAGCTAGGGAAGCCCTGAGTGAAGGGTTTGCAAAGCTCTGTTTACCTCACAAAGAGTCAAGTCCCTTGAGAGCGTGTCTCAGGCAAGGTTTGCAGCTCTTCACCAATGAGCAAAGCAAGGGAGGTCAGCCCTTAGGCTGAGATGCCGAGGACAAGCTGAAGACACAGCCTGATGCATCCCAAGTGATGAAATTCATAAGATCTGGGAACTGTATTCACCTCCTCATCCCTGTGACAATATAAAGGGACAAAGGCACCCTGGCTCAGGGTATCAGAAGGCTCAGGCCATGATTACTTCTACATAACATCCTAACAGCAGGACCACAGATTGGGGGACATTCCTTACACAGACAGGAAGCAGACAACAGGCATCCTACTTCCTACAATTCCATCCATGTTCTCAACCCACACGATGATGACGCCGCCCATATGCAGACACGGTGGGTCTCCCTTGAATTCCTCACAGACATACCAGAGGTGTACCTTACCAGTTTCCTAGGTGATTCTAAAACCAGGCAAGTTGACAAAGATTAACTCTCATAGAAACCCAAGCAGACGACAGGAGAACCAGACTTATACCTGAGTTCCCAGAAGCTGGGGGGTTCGGGGGATTGCTGCAAGTTTGACGGCTACGTGAGTTTGAGGCCAGCCTGAACTACAGAGTAAAACCCTGCCAAGGACAGGAAGGAGGGGAGGGGAGAAAAGGGGAGAAGAGAGGAGGATGGAGAGAGGGAAGAGAGGGAAGGGAAGGGAAGGAGAAAGGAAAGACATTCGGGGTTTGGGGCAGAGAATCCACTCAAGTGAATATAAGCAAAACCCAAAACACACTAACCGGTAAATGAGGTAGTTACAAGGCGCCGATCCAGGCTGAATCTTGGCTCAATTTTCCTTCAAATCTCTCCGTTTCTCCTCTCCTTCCTCCCTACTCTTTTAAGGACTCTGTTCACAGGAGACCACCCTCTCAGGAGCTCACGCTCTGAGGAATCCACCCACTCGGACTTGCCTTGGTGCGGTAGTAAGGGCACCGACTGCACGTGGCCAACTCGGTCCTCTCCTCTCAGACACCCCTGGGAGAAGAGCCTGTTTAAGCAGCAGCCAATCTTACAAAAGTCCTCAAGTGTCTTCAGCTCCAATTGGCCAGACTAGTCACCTGGGTGTTCCCGAACCAATCACTGTTGTCCGAGGTAGTATGGCGTTCTGATTGGCCAGTTCTGAGTCACAGTCCACCCCAGACTGAAGATGAAATTAATTTCTTCAGAACCACAAAGATTGAGAGTAAAGGTAAAGCAAGGCAGGTCAGTCATCAGATGCAGGCTAAAGCCAGCCAGGGGATCCTGATAAAGCAGGAAATGACTTCAGGAGGACACGAGTCACAAAGACAGAAGGACAGGCTTGGTGTCTGACCAAAGCTCCTTCCAATCCCTTTGCCCAGAGAAAATGTAAACTTATTACTTTCTTTTGGAAAAATTAGTTTCACATGTGTGGAAGTCACAGGGTAACTGGGAGTCAAATGTGGGTCCGAGGAATTGAACTTAGGCCTTCACGCTTGGCAGTAAGCGTCTTTACGCAATGAGCCATCTCAGTGGCCCGGGGAAAATTTTTGGTTCCAGAATGTGCGGGTGGCAATGCCTTGAGCTGGAGAATTTGAAAGAAGGCCACGGTAATTATAATTTTGTTCTCTAGCTGAACCAAAGGGGCTCCTTAGTGCAGTCGCACATGATTTAAGAACTCTGCCAGTAATTTTTGTTTGATCAAGTCTCTTGTAAAGATTAAAGGTTTGTGAAATCAGATATGTGAAGTAAAAGGCACAGATGTTAATAGGCCAGGAGGAATACAGTAAAACACACAACAGAAATGCAAGAGGCGCTTAATGAAGTCATCTCCCCAGAAAAATGAAAGGAAAAAAGATAGCAGCCGTCCCTGAACTTCCCGAGGACGGAGTGAGAAGCGCAGTAGCTTAATTGAACCATTAGGGAATCAAACATGAAAAGAGATCTTTGTTCAACAATGGCCTAAATTTTAATCTCTATTTAATTGTGAGGCTCCTCTGGGCAACAGAATGATGTCTTCACCTTCCCTGAGGTTGGGATGGGTGGAGACCACCAGACTGCCCAGTTGGCTTTTCTCAATCTGTGGGGTAAAATCCCTTTGGAGTTCGACTGACCGTCTCACGGGAGTCACATGTCAGATACCCTGCATATCAGATATTTACAATTCATACCCATAGCAATATTGTAGTTATGAAGTAGCAAGGAAATAATTTTATAGTTAGGGGGGTCACAGAACAAGAGGATCTGTATTAAAAGGTCACAGCATTCGGAAGGTTGAGAGTCACTGAATAAAACCTTGGAGACTTTATCTACGGCTAAAAGTGATTCCAATCTACTCAGCACATCGACCATAGGAATGTTTGGGTTTGCAAGCACCAGATACTTGATTTTTACCAGTTTAACTGAGTGGGAGTAGGGATGGATTGTCATTCACACACACACACACACACACACACACACACACACACACACATATCTGAAGGAAACAGCTGATGGTCCGAAGTTGCAGCTCTTTTTTTTTTTTTTTTTTTTTTCTTTATGTTTTGCAAGATGGCTACTGAAGTACCAGGTACCACCACCCTCTCACATCAGAAGGAAGTGAGTTGGTGATCCTTGATGTCTTGATAGTTGGATCTTGATAATCAGCCTCGGAATGAGTCAGACATAAGAAAACGGCCAGGGCAGTGGATTAGAGTGCACTCTGTGACAGCATCTGGACCCGTGCTCATCCCCAAACCCAGTGTCATGACATTGGTTTGAGCATCTGTAATCCCAGCATTCCCGAAGGAAAATGGGAGGCAGATACAAGAGAATCCTCAGGAGCTCGCGGACCAACTACCCTGGTGAATACAGTAGCCATGGGCCTCAAATAAGAGAGAAGATAAGACAACGCCCCAGGCTCTGACCTCCTCGTGTCCTGTGGCACACATAACCCTGCATTCACACCCACACCACATACATACTCTCTCTGTGTGTGTCTCTCTGTGTGCCTTTCTGTGTCTTTGTCTCTGATTCATCTATCTATCTATCTATCTATCTATCTATCTATCTATCTATCTATCTTTATCACACACACACACACACACACACACACACACACACTACTAAGAAAGAAAGAAGCAGGGAGAAGATGGGGAAGAGGTAGCGTGCACATCAGGAAACTGTGTGCCTGTCGATGTGAGCCTATGTCTTACTGGTCAGAATCACGTAGCCTGGTCCCTCCGTCTGCACCGCAATGAAGAAGGTGTGAGAATGAGGTTCTACCAGTCCAACCCACGGTAGTTGCATCATTTTCTCAAATACACCCCTGGGAAGAGCTTCTTTCCATAGCTCGTGTTCCTGTGATATACAGACCACTTGTCTCAGATTCAGTTTTCCCAGCCAATCAACCACTCATGGCTGATTCTTACAGCAGATTCCTTAGAGGACAGTCACGGAAGATATGCTTAATTTATTTTTTGTTATTATAAATATTTCATACAATATTTTATTGTGATTAATATAGAAGGACACACACACACACACACACACACACACACACACACACACACCCTCAGGGTGATCCCTCTGCACCCTGGATTGGGCATAGACCACAGTCAAACACCAGTTTCTAGCACAAGGAGATCCTTTGTTAAACAAGGCAAAGAGACGAGGTGGCTGAATCTAAATCGGGCAGAAAAGGCAGCAAATAGCTATGAGGGTGTAACTTTAAGAGGGAAAATGGGGGATGTTTGTGTTAGAATGAAGCAGAATGGGTTGATAAATTCTGACTGGGCATGTTAATTAGGGTAGCCAAGTGGAGATTTTTTTATTGCTGGACCTTGGTGCTTTGATAGTTGGACCTTGATAATCAGCCTCAGGAAAGAGTCAGGCATAAGAAAATGGTCAACTGCGCTTTAGGGATATAATCTAATGGTTTGGCAAGCGGGAGGGAAGGGGACGGCAGGACCTGGTAATACCATGTTTGCCGTGCTTGGGCCTGCTAGAGCTCTTCAAATATTCTACTGTCATGTGTGTACATGCTCAAAGGTCAGAGGACAACTTGTAGGAGTAGGTTCCTTCCTACCATGTAGGTTCTGAAGATCAAGCCCAGGGCCTTGGGCTTGGTGACAAGTGCCTTTATCTGATGAGCTACTCCAATGCTATTGGAGCGGTTACCATGATAAGGGCCGGAGTCGGCCAACAGCGGCACCGCGCATGCTCAGTCCAGAGGCTGGTGCCGCGCGGCTGCTCCAGCCTGCGGCCGAGACCTAGAAACTCCCTAGCACTGAGCCCACATCAAAATGAAAGCAGAAGGAGTTGGCACGGTGCCCGTGGACTATTGCTACAACAATGGGTGAATCCTTCAGAAAAGGAAGTGGCTTGAACACTTTGGTGTTCCTCCTCCCCTAATCTCTCTGGGCCCCAAGCCCTTATGATGGTGCCATTCACAATCAAGATGGGTTGTCTCCCTCTGGTTACTGTCCCACAAGCCAGCTCTCGCTGGAAATGCCCCCTGCAAATGCACAAGTGTGTGTTACCCATCTTAGACACTCGAGCCAGCCAGGTAAAGAGCTAAGCCCAGCCTTCACAGCTCTGCCTGCTGGCTTTGGAAATGCTTAGCCACAAAATCATGGCTGCACCATTTAGCCCAGTGAGAGAGACATCCTGGCCACAAGGCTGGCCGCATGACAAAAAAGTTCTAACGACTGGACAACCTTGTCCAGGTCGTGAGCTTCCAGGTGGTCAGGTGGTCGGAGCAACCGTTGATCAACATTCTCACACAGGGCTTTTCACTCAGAAAAAGAAAGATCTCCATTTTTGGCAGTAGAGGTCAAAACAGGAAGGGGGTGATGGGACAGATTGTTGGAATTTCCCATCTTTGGTTGCTGAAACTGTTTTCCAGTCAGGAAGAATGAATCCAGTCCCACACACCCAGGACCACCCGGGTGGCCAATTCAAGTCTCTCTGGCCCAGAGGCATGAGGAGAAGCCTGTTAATGTATCCTGCAGAGCCACTAGGAGGTGATATGTGGGGGGGAAATGTGACTTCCATGTTCAAGGTCTCTGAGTGCAACAGGAAGAGACACAAAATGCCCAGGTGAGGGGGTTGTCAGAGAAGGAGTGAGGACCTCCTCCCTCATCCCTCGTTACAATAGGATCAGTATGGTAAGGAAGCCATGCAGCAGAGTTAGCCTGGCCACTCTGTCTTCACAGCTATGGCCAGAGAGAACTACTGCACTCCAGTGGCCGACACTGAGAGGCAGAGTTCTCAGTGTTTCCACAAGTTAAGGGATTTAGTGTGTCTCTGTCTAAAAGATGGAACCTTAATAAGCCATTAACACGGATCTGCAGGTCCTTGAGAGGAAGGACAGTCATCCGCGTGGGCTTGTCATTCAAGGTCATGCTGCAGCTTAGTGAGGTGCTATGTGGAAAGGAAAAGCAGCTAGGACAGGTGAGCTGGGAACACGTAGCTCCAGGATTCCCTAGCCTCAGTTTCCTACCATGGTTGACCACACCCACCCAGGAAGAAATGTGTTCACTGCGACCCAACACAAACACATCCATATAGACAAAAAGGAAAGCGGACATTGAGGATGCATAGTTGAGCCTGCTCGGCAGGATGGGTGCAGCCTGGGAGATGCACCTTCCAATTCCTGCATGAAACAAAGAGGCAGGGTTCCCCCCTGCACACCTGGCTCTCCGCTGGCTTCCTAGACTTCCTGTAGCCATTAGCTGCATGTCTAGAACGTTGTTTCCTCCCTCGCCCTGCAGGGGTACTCGGGAGCCTGTGGAGCAGAGGTTGTGTCAGAGTGGGCAGGGGTGCCCAGCAGTGTGTATAATGAGTTCAGGGGTGTGGGAGTGTTTATGGGTGTTTGCATGGCCTAGGGGAATACACAGAGGCGTCTGGACGTGGAGTGTGTGGGTGAAAGGGTTCAGGGCTGTGTGAAGATGTCCAGGAATGAGATGTGCACGCGTGTGCAGGTCTATGGGGGTACTGCAGGTTCACATGCAAAGACAGTTCCACGAATGAGGTCATTTACTGCTCTTACAGAGGACTGAGTTCACTTCCCAGCACTCACATTGGGTGGCTCATACTGTCTGTGGCCCCCAGTTCCAAGGGACATACTGCCATCTTCAGCTTCCTCAGGCACTTACATGCATATGGTGCGTATACAGACAAGCAGGCACACACACATCCACATCAATATGAATGAATGAATGAATGAATGAATGAATGAATGAATGAAATCTTTTTAAAAACAGTGAAGGCATGTGAAGGCATGTGGCTGTTCGGTAAGGTCTCAGGTTATGTGGGTGTAGACACTGTGGTTATGGGCAGAGGTGTGTGGGGGTGAGAGGACATGTGCAGGTAGTGCCAAGAGGCCGAGAGAAAATTTTCTAAGGTAGGTGTGTGTGTGTGTGTGTGTGTGTGTGTGTGTGTGTGTGTGTGTGTCCTCATGCTCGTGCCGTAAGCACTATAAGGACCCAGCACCTCCTCAGCCCCACGGCTTCCCGTAACTGTGATACATTTCTCTCTTCAACACTTATAAAAAAAGAACTGAGTTTAGAAGAAATCTGGTGGGGGGGAAGTCAACCCCATGGCCAGCCAGTCTGACGAGTTAAAGATCTCCCGGGCACCCTTAGACTGCCTCCTGACTGCCTGCTGTGGACTCCTTTATGCTGTGTGGTGACTGTCTGCTGAGGGAACCATTACAGGCCGAAGGATTTAATCCTAAAATCATGTTGTTTTGTTTTGATACAGGACAGAGTGACTATTGCTGACAGTTACTTTATCAACACAATATCAATCTGGGGACCGTATCCATTCAGGGTGCAGGCCCTGCCTGATCCATGGAGTGGGCAGGTCTCCGCCATCTTTTCTTGGCTCAAGGCTTTCCACCTTACATCTTTGTGGCGATCACATAGGTTTGGCCTCCTCCCAGGCAGGCTTATGGCGTTTGAGGAAATACTGATAAAGTTACTAGAGGGGGACGCCATGGCAGACCAGGGCCTTCCAACACTGGGTCTGGTGAGTTTGTGAGGAATAATGAACTGTAGAGAATTATCACCATTCACAGTAATTATTTTAAATAATTCTGCCCATCGTAACCTGGGGATGGCTGGGTTTCCAGGAACACGGGAAGCCATCGAATAATCTTTGGCAGAGGATAAATACCAGGCTTACGCTTTTAGCAGATTCCTGTAGCTGTTGAAGTGGACTGGGGAATGGGGTGAAATGGAGGGAGGGGCTTCAAAGTCAGTGTAACAGACTTAAGGGTACCATGTTAACATATAGCCCTCCAAAAATTAAGTGATGCACCCATTCCCCCTTTCCCCGGGGCAGGCCGACTTGCAGTTGAGCATCAAGCATATTCATGGCAGAGGCAGCCAAGCCTCTGTACCTTCCTCCCAGGACGGAGGGCATCCTTCCTCAGAGAGACAGTCTGGGTTTAAACAGAAAGTCATGAGGTTGAATTGCATGCGATGTTTTAGTGAAGAGAGGCAGACATTGTCAGAAACACGACTACATCTTCAAAATATTTTCTTTCCACAGAAGAGCATCCCCCTTGGTGGTGGAAAGTTTTCTGCCTAATTTTTCGGCCAGGCAGATACAGAATATGAAGAGATGACATGATGTGTCAGCTATGAAAACATGGCTACACTCTAAGCAAACACAGACTTTCTCCTGATACAGTATCTTAAATCTTCCACTCCCGAATCCTGGGTGGAAAGAGGAATGATAGCTCTTGCTTCTAACATCGCTCCAATTTCCTCCTCGGTAAATGTATTGCAGTAGCAACACTATAGGTCAGCCCCAAAGGAAGGAAGAAAATCCGTGGACAAAAGGGCACTATACAATTCAAACTGTCTGCTTATAAATACAAAATGGTTTCTGGATGTCATGAATGAGGAGAGAAACAAATGGAAGGTGTTTTAATCCATTTTCTGTTGGAATGGGTGATCTAACAGGAGCGCTGTTTCATTTGGGATCTGGAAACTGTTTCAACGTGTGCTCAGTGTCTGTGGGCCAGGGCGAGTGTTACAGTGCTGTTTCTCTTCCTTCTGCTACTCCTCAACTTGTGTGTGTGTGTGTGTGTGTGTGTGTATGTGTGTGTGTGCATATGTGTGTTCATATATGTGTATTTATGTGTGAGTGTATATGTGCAAGTGTATGTGTGTGTTCATGTGTGTGAGTGTATGTTCATGTGTATGTGTGTGCTCATGTGTTCATGTGTATTCATGTGTTCATATGTGTGACTGTGTTCATGTGTTCTTGTGTATGTGTGTTCATGTGTGTGTAAGTGTGAGTATGTTCATGTGAGTGTGTGTGTATGTGTGATCATGTATATGTATATTCATGTATGAGTGTGTGAGTATATGTATAAATGTGTGTGAATATGTGTGTGTATGCGTGTGTGAGTGTGTGTGTTTCTGTGAGTGTGTGTGTATGTGTGTTCACGTGTGAGTATAAGTGAGTATGTGTGTATATTCATGTATTCATGTGTAAATGTGCGAGTGTGTGTGTGTGTGTGTGTGTGTGTGTGTGTACCGTGAAGGTCAGAAATTGACATTAAGTTCTTTCTTGGCTACTCTCCACCTTGTTTTCTGAGACAGGGTCTCTGACTGAACTTAGGTTGACTGGCCAGCCCTGGAGATCTTCTTGTCTTTACCTCTTCAGTGCTTCATGTCCAGACTTCCCTGTGGGTTCTAGGGATCCACCTCAGACCCACACGCTGGGGTAGGAGGGCACTTGCCTAGTGACCATCCCCTACACTCATCCTTTTCCTCCTCTTATAAAGCCAAATGCTACCACAGGGACTTCACTCTCATGATCTCCCCCAACCCTGGGCACCTCCCATAGCCCCCATTCCCAGTGTGTCAATATATGACTTGGGGATGGAGTTTCCAGTGCAACACTTGGACCATAGTAGAGGGACAGTCACTAACTCAGTCTTAGGATGGGGTCCTCAAGCCTAGGGACCTCTGAAAGGGACTGTGTCCCAGTTTAACTGGCCCCATGGCAACTGTTGTCCCATGGTCTTCAGGATCCGGAGTCTCCAGGGAAAGCCATCCATGTAGTTTAGCTGTGTCCCCACCTCCCCAGGCCCTTCACAATGAAACCCCTCCCAGAGGAAACAGTGTCAAGGGAGTGGACATCAGGCAGCCTCTGAATGGCCAGTGTCCACTCCAGGGCCACCTTTCAAAGAGTTCTTTAGAAGGTTCCTTGAGTTGGCAAATCTATCCAAACTAGTTATTAATTCAGTCAAAACCTAACATTTGATAATTTTTTTATATCATTTACCCTTCTTCTTACTAGGAATCAATGGTGACAAAGCAGCTTAAGGGAGGAGGGACTTACTTGGTTCTTGCTTCTTGGTTGGAGAAGACACAGTCTTCTTGGTGGGGTACGAAGGCCAAGCAAGGGGTCCACAGCAGCTGCATGCAGCCAAGGCTCCCTATGTTGCTATGCAACAGAAAGTGCAAACCTAGCAGGAAGCAGGCTGGTCTGTAAACTTCAAGCTTCACCCCATAGGCATAATGTTCTTGTGCACTGTGTAAAGATTACCCCTGTATTATTCAAATGCTGATTTCTCTATCCCGCTATCTGGTTTCAATTTGGATATGGTGTTGCAATGGTTATGTTAAGAATCTCCTGTCTTAAGTTTGTGTAAACAATGCTGTCCTGTCAGTAAAACCTGGGAAAGCCAATCACTAGGCAATAGAGAGAGTAGTTGGGACATTCAATAGAAGAAAAGATTCTGGGGAGAGTGAGGCAGGAGACAGGCAGGAGGAAGGACACATCATGAGAGCTCAGTTGGAGCATGGAAGGCCTTGCTGATGGGGATTTTGGCTGGGAGGTAGCAAGATTAGATTAGAGGATCAGAATGGAATCATAATGCTTGGCTTTTGTGCTTTTAAGTTGTAAATCTATGTTAGTCTCCCTGCCATTATTCGGGAACTAGCTAGGTTTAAGGAAAACTGCTGCCTTATTTATTTCCTGCCCACATTCATAATAAAATCGATTGTTGCCCCAGTGACCCACTTCTCCCCGTGCAGCTCCACTCCTGTTTCCACAGCTTCCAGAAGCAGCTCTGCCTGCTGGGGGCCAAGCGCTCAAACACTTCAGCCTGTGGGGACTAAAGCAGTGCTGTAAGAGCTCAGAGAGGACAGAAGGGACTACAACAGGAGCATTGACAAACAGACGCACACAAGATGACTTCATAGACAAAAGGTACTGATAAGTATCTGTCACTTTTCTCTTGCTGTGATACATCACCATGACCAGGTAACTTATGAAAAAGGAAGTGCTCTGGTCTTATGGTTCCAGAGGGGCAGAGGCCTTGTGGTGGGTAGGGAAGGCATTGGTGGCCAGAACAATAGTTGAGAGTTCACATTTTACTCTACAGGCAGGGGGCCAAGAGCACAAGGGGAACCTCAAAGCCTGTCTCCCCTGATCCCTTCCCCCAGCAAGGCCACACCTCTTAATCCTCCTCAATCAACCACCAACTAGGGACCTCAAGAATGTGAGGTTTGTGGGGAACACAGCATTCAAACACACCGGAGCAGGGGGATTGTTCTGCTTTGATGTCCTTAAATGTTTGAGACCTTGATTGGCATATTAATACTCAAGCCATGTAAATCGGTAAGCCGCTGAGGCTAGAATTGACTTTTGATTTGCTTCCCCTCTGTTGGTTCTGAGACCAGGTCTTTCTATGCAGCTCTGGGGAGAGGCCTTAGCCTCCTGCTATAGTCCGCTAACACCACTCTTGGCAACTTTGATAGTTTTTGTTAAAACTTACCTTTGCAGTGCCAACCTGCAAGTGAAGAAGGAAAGTCTGGCTGGGTTTTTGTTTTGTTTGTTTGGTTGTTTGGTTGGTTGGTTTTTAAGATTTCTGCAAAGATCTCTTGGTCAGAAATGGCTCTTTGCACATATGCTGTTCTGAATCTGATACCCAGAACCCAGAGCAGAAAGCCAGATCTGGTGACTCACTGACTGCTTGAAATTCCAACAGTGGAAGGCAAAGATGGGATCCCTGCGACTCCCTGGACCGCTGACCTAGTTTAAGGTAAACGCCAGGCCAGAAAGGGACCTTGTCTCAAAAAGCAAGATCTCTGAGGAATGACATCCAAGGTTGACAGCTGTTCTCCACACAAATGCACACACGTGTGCACCTGCACACACGGGAAGATGCACACACATACAAAGAAGTTCGACAGTTCCGACACTACTGCCTTAGGCTCCTTTTCCTCTCTTAGGGTCCCCTAGACCCTTGAATCTTTGTGGAATGTGGGGACCAAGCAGACTAAAGCTATCTTAGAAAACATCAGGTGTTGGGAACTCTCCCCCACCCCTGGAGCTACACAAGAATTTGCAGAGTAAACACCCCGTTCTAGAAGTATCAAAACCACAATAGGGGCAGATCCCCCACTACCCCTTCTACTACAGGGCCAAAGATATCTCCCTGCCGGAGCTTAAATGTATGTCATACTTACTAGCCAATAGATTTAAAGGTCAATGTGCTTAGCCAATAAGTTTAAACTGTATCCTTGCTGATGTAATTTGTACCCCTAAAATGGTATAAAACGGTACCTTTGTTCCTAGGGGTCACCTCTGCACCGATTGCAGAATGACCCTAGTGCACTGGACTAGTAAAACCTCTTGTTTATTACATCGATCTCCGTCTCTGCGTCTCTGTGAGTGGGACATCCCGGACACAGGACTCAGTGGGCTTTTCTCGCACATCTTCATAAATTCTCCCTTAATGAAGACTTCCTGTGTTTGTACTGGACTTTTTCAAATATTTTTATGGTTATTCTCTTACCCAAGCTCTGTCACCATACACTACGTAGGCAGATAAATTGTTCCCATTTTACAGATTGTGAATATGACAGTTGAGGCACTTACCCAAGGCCAGAGCCTTTACTGTGGGGTTTAGGGGCCTTGTCCTTACTCTTCCTATGGCTCCTGTTGTTATGAGTTTGTGTTTTCCATAACTCACCTCATTTAATTGCGTCTCCAGAAGCATATAAAATGTAACAAAATGTATCATTACAATAAAGGGAGAAATCCATGTTAGGCCCCTTTCATCAATAAATACTATGTACGTGCGGTGCTGGTTGGGGACTAGCTTGGGGTCTTGGCTCTGACGGAGTGCCCCAGAGTGAAGCAGGTCAGAACACTTATTTCCCTCTCACACAAGGACTTCTGCAAGGTTGACCTGGGGGGTCCATCTTCATGGCTCTTCCACGAGATCCCCAGACGGTCCCTAGTCACAGTCCCCTTAGCATCTCAGGAAAACGCAGATCTGAGCAAGTTCATATTTATGTCCCAACGTCCTAGGCGCTATTTGAGTTTTTAAAACACAGCACATAGTGATGTTGGACTTGGGGGACGATGGCTGGAGCTTAGTCTCTCTTCCCAATGTGGCCACACTGAATAACTCATCCCCCCACCCCACCCCCGTTTTTCACTATTAATTTACCGTCTTTGATTGGCTGATTGAGAACAGGTGGCCAACCCTGTAGGTCACAGGTGTGACCCCTGAGTCCAGGGCCAATATGGTCTCCACAAAGAGACAAAAGACGCACTCTGAGGGGCCTGCTACTTGTAGCATTGACCCTGGCTGGAGAGGAAAGGTGGATGCTCCTAGCTGCTTCTGGAGTCATTTTCCTCAAGGACATTGTCCCTCTTTCCACTTCAATGGCGTCAGCTAATGTTTCCCTCCTCTGGGTGAAGCAGAAAAGAATGAGTATTTGGACTTGGAATTCTTGAGAGTCTGCCCCTTGCCTGTTAGCAGGATCTCTGGTGTGTTGGGTGATGTGGATGGCGATAACGATACCCAAGGACCTGCCTGGACAGGTTTCAGCACCCTAAGCTGGACGCTGTTGTCTGCTTTATAAATCTAAAATCCGACCTTTCTAGAACATTGGTCTTCTCTGGTCTCATGTCTGCTTTACGCAGCCATCTTTCCTCTCGTCTCACCTCTCCTACGGCCCGGGGTTCCTTCAAGTCTCACTTCATCCTGCAGTGCTGGGTCCAGAGCTTTCTCTCAGATTTGGGCAGAGAAAGGAGAGTTCTTGGAGACTCCATTGTACAGTCATTTCTCCCGGCTTTCATTGGTGTTTGTGGAACTTTTGTATCTGAAGTCAAGCTTCCATTCTCAGCTCAGTGATCTTACAACTTACTTCAAGCACGCGCACACACACACACACACACACACACACACACACACACACACTTTGAAACACTTTGCTGTTGTTCTTATCACAGTGACAAATCTGAAAACCAACTTCACAAAGACACAAAGTCACAATCTCAGGCTGACACCATGACCTCTTTAAAACTAATAGGTTTCGGTGGTTCTCAACCTTCCTAAAGCTTGATACAGTTCCTCATGTTGTGGTGACCCACAGCCATAGAATTATTTTGTCGCTACTTCGTAACTGTAACTTTGCTACGCTTGTGAATTATAATGTAAACATCTAGCGTCCCATCACCCCAAAGGTTGAAAACCTCTTGCTTAGAGCACGTTTGTAAAGACTTTTCCGAGTTAGCCCTGAGTATCTAAAGCCTCGCACTGCGCTCTGTATCCGTCCAGCACCCTGTGGTAACCTCAGCAGCTTCAGAAACTGTTCTTAGTCCTGAGGCTGCACCAGTCACAAGTCACTTTTCCCTCTCTGTGCTCCTACCATAACACCTCAGGGGTCACACAGGAGCAGGGAACAGGCGTTTCTTCCCCAGATTTTCTTGCTTCCTCCTTCAGAGAATAGGGACCAGCCTTTCCTATCCTGCTTGCCTTCTGCTAGCGAGAAGGTTAGAGCTTCACTCTCCCATTCTACAATTGTAAGGACTCATGGTTTGTAGGGGTTAATGGAGTACTACAGGGCTTGGGCTGCTGGGGAAGCCTGGATCCAACCGCGCTCACCACCCACCGCCCTGTGACCGGAGGTGGGGGGAGGGTGCGTCTGAGGCACGAAGCACAGTTGGAGCTGGCTTGGGGGTCCCCGGGCCTGCAAGGAGGCCAGGGTCATCGGTTCTCAGGCTCTTGAGCATCCAGGTGCCACTGGAAGGCCGGAAGAGCTGAGAACAGAGTGGGGGCCCGAGGGACTGGATATAGCCCGGGGCCAAGGGGGAAAAGAGGAGGAACTCTCGGCTGGTCCCACTGGGGGAATCTTTTGGCTACTAGGCCGAGCTTGGTGGTGGTCCGCCGCTGGGAGCGAGGGGAAACCCTCAACAGATTAGAGTATCTAAACCGGCTATATAGGCGATGGGCTTCTCTATGGGCAGATCCTATGAAAAGAGGCAGTCCATGGTTTCAAAACATTTATTTTCATGGCAGAAAGTGAATGAGTAAAACTGAACCTCGCTTCTCAGAGAGGGCCTGAGATTAAAAATACCTTTTGCAGGGAGGAGTGTCTGGGAAGGGAAATGCATTGGCTAAGCCTCCAAGCCTTTTAGGTACCTCATTATAATGGAGATCTGTCTGGAGCCTATGTGACCTGTCAGGTCCTCTACCTCTTGAAGGGACAGAAGGGACGTGGGGTGTTGCCCTTACGTGACTGATGGTCAGAAATCTATGGAGGGCTGTGGGTTAGTGACCAGCCTGGTTTCCTGGGAGTCAGGCAAAGCTCCTACTGTCCCTTTCAGGGTCACTGGGGTTTCAAACCTTCTCAACCAGGAACCAGGGTTCCTGCACATGAAACCACAATGGTGTGCATGTGCGTGTGCGTGTGCGTGTGTGTGGTAGGTAGATGACTTATGATTTTAATTGGGTCACGTTCAAGCTTCCTTATGTCCATTCCCAAGCTGAAGATGCTTTTGGTGGGTCCTGGTTATCCCAAGGGTTAGAGGGCTAGACCTTGGCTCCATACTGCTAGGAGGGAGGTGCTGACAGTTCTTAGAGGAGGGCCTGACAGGGAGGTCTGGGACCTCTAAGGGAATGTGGAATGCCCTTCTCTTTGCTCTCTGCCCACCACGAAGTGAATAGCTGCTCCAATTCATGTTCTTGTCACAGTGTGCTGTCTCCCTGCAGGATCCAAAGCAATGCATCAACTGACCCAGGATAGAAGCCCACACAATTGTGAGCCAGAGGAAACTTTCCTCTCTTAAAAAGCCATTTACTTACTTACTTACTTACTTACTTACTTATTGTGTATATACGTATGTGCTTGTCTGAGTGTAGGTACCCTCACCTGTCCATTCACATGTCAGAAAGTCAGAGGTCATTGGTATTTTCCTCTACTGCTCTTTACCTTATATTTTGGGAAAGCTCCCCTCCCCCTCTCTCCCTGAACTTGGACAGGCTGGCCGGTGAGCCCCCAGGCTTTTCCTGTCTATCTCCAGCACTGGAATTATAGGCTCGACACAGCTTTTCATGAGGTCCTGGGGCCCTGAACTTGAGTCCCTGTGCTTGCACAACACTCTGCTCACTGAGCCATTCCTTAGCCAGATTTCCCTCTTTTTAGACTGACTGGTCTCAGAGGCTTGTTACAGTAGCAAAGCTGTCTCAGGGAGAGCATGCTTCCCTGGGAGAGGCCATCCCAGACTCTCCTCAGTAACCACAGACCCACCCAACCTCACCTGAAGAGCATCCTGGGCCCCAACATGGACACACACCCCCAGGGACAGAGCCAGCCCGTGACTCAGAATGGAGAATGTCTGCTGACTGGGGCTGAGTCTTGTTTCCACTTCCACCCTCTTCCCTGGAAGACGTGCACTGGGCTTTGTGAGAGGTTGGCATTGCTGTGACTTGGTCTTTTCTGAAATACATAGTTATGAATATGATATGCGTGTATGATTTGAAAGATAATTTAAGGAGGTGTCTACAGTAAGAATAATTAGAATTTTAGAATAATAAGAATAAGAATAAACTGCTTGCCACAAAACATGAATTTGGACTCCCGGGACCCACCTAAAATATTGGCGTTGCTGCCAGGCGTGGTGGTACACGCCCTTAATCTCAGCACTGGGAGACAGAGACAGTGACAGCAAGTCCCTGGCCAGCCAGGGCTGCATAGCGAGACTCTGTTTCATAAACAAACAACAAACAAGGCCTGGGGTTAGGCACAGAAATGGAAGACTCCTTGAAGCTCACTGACCAGCTGATTTACATCGACAGCCGAGCTTTGGATAGAAGGGGAGGCCCTGTGGCAATCAATCAATCAATCAATCATCAATCAATCAATCAATGTAGAGAAGGATCCAGCAAAGACTCCAAGGTTATAAACACAGTTGAGATTGTATACACACACACACACACACACACAGAGAGAGAGAGAGAGAGAGAGAGAGAGAGAGAGAGCGCTTGGTTCTGTTGTTGGGGTGTTGGTCTCAGTCCAGGCCTTGAGTTGGAGGGGTGATGGCCCAGTAGAGAAGGTGTCATGCTCTCTGGGGTCACCAGGTCCCACTCAGTGGTGTCCTGAAGATGCCCTGCTTTTCTTTGGGTTTCATTGGTCCTTGACGATCTCTCTGTCCTTGCTTCTTCTGCAGAGCCTCCCTGAAGCTGTCTCCCCTCCACACCAAGTTCCACAGACCCCTGGACATCAGTTGCAAGGGGAACAGAAGGCAGCTTCTTTTCTCAGGGAAGCTTATGAACACCTCTTAGGTGCAGCTGTCCTCCCCAGACCCCCATATTTGAGGGTGAGAGGACCCAGGTTCTGCAAGCCCGTATCCTTCTGCATCTGCTGCTCTGGCTGGCGGAAGCTTGCACTGCTTACGATTCAGGACTTGTGCGGTGCTTCGGCGTGGGAGGTACATTGGTTCCATTCCTGGGCCTTGGCCTTCGTGCCCTGAAACAGCAGGTGCTTCCATTAAAGTCCGAGATGACGAAAGCCTCTGTGGGAAATGGCTATGGATGGGACTGCGCATCTGCCCACTGTCCTGTGTGGTAGGGCCTGACTCCCCTCGCCTGGGCATTATCCAGCAGGGGCGCTGGCCAGGGAATCAGGGAGTCAGACAGGATCAAAGTCCTGACTTTTCCTTTCCAAGCTGTGCACTCCCAGCCAAGTCACTTGACTTCTCTGAGTATCAACTTCCTCGGGTCCTTATGGTCAGTGTTACCCAGAGGCCTTCAGCTCATCCAACATGGTGAAGTTCAGTTTTTTGAGAAGTGCCTTCGTCCTCGGCAGTGAGAAAACCGGGTGCCCCCGCTCCTCACGCTGCGTTTGAAGCACCCGCTCAGTTTTCGTCTGGGCTGTGTCCTGCTCACCCGGTAGATGGAAAAACAGATGCAACCCCCTTTCTGGCATGCCCCTCCCCCGTTAGCGTAGGGTGTGGTGCCACGCCTGCTTTCCTGCCGGATCCCTATTCACTCCCGAGAGCACCCGGCCCCAGGAATTGGCAGTGGCTTTTCCTTTGTTAATTTATCTTCCTCCCAAAGCCGGCCAGACTCCAGGGTGGATGCTTTCCCCATTTAACTGCCAGAACAGGGCAGACCTGATGGGAAGAATTGTGTGGCGGGAGAGAAACTTGTTTCCCAGGCCCTACCCAAGGGGACCTGTCCCTCTGCACTAAGGCCTGGGGTGGCAGGGAGCAAATGCAGCATCCTGTCCCCTCCACCGGTGTTCCTGCCTGACTCACCAGGCTTCTGGTAGTGCTGCACACGGTTCGTGCTAGTCGGGTGGATCAGGACTGGAGAGACCTACTGTGCAGAAATGTCGCCTTTTCCCTGTGCACCACCAGGACCCCCAGTTTGCCCACAACTCCCTTTGTTTGAGGTGTCTCTGAGGCTCTTTTAGGTAGAAGTTGTAGAGAATGGGTTAAAATACCAAGCGGATGTAAGCTTTATCTCCCTCCCTCTCACTCTCTTCTTTCTTTTCTTCCTTCCTCCCTTCCATCCATCCGTCTGTCCATCCATCTTTCTTTCCTTCTTTCTTTCTCTTACATTGAGAATTTCACTGTCCAAACCACCATCCACTCGCTCACCTCCAATTTCTCCTTATGTCCAACTCTTTTCCCTCCCTGTTTCCTGCGTTCCTTTCTCGTAAGAGCGTAAGCTCACAGCATCTGCTGAGGGCTGCCGGGTGGGAGCATGGACGTGGACCATCTACCTGAACATGAGCATCCTCGAAGAGGCCGAATCCCTGCAAAAAGCTGACTCCTGCTCCAGCAGCCATCAGTCGCTAACAGCTGCTCAGCTCAGGGTGGGGCCGCATGAGCCCCTCCTCTCTTCCGTACCGGGACCTCTCCATGGCTGGCCTTGTGTGGGTCTTGTGCATGCAATCTCAACTGTGGAGAGTCCGTATGTGTCTTGTCAAGCCTGGCCAGCGCCATTTCGCCGGGGTTCCCCACGACTTCTTGGTCTCACGATCTTTCCACTCCTGTCTTCTCAGAGGACTCCTGGAACGGGGGAGGGGTGTCCTATGGCTGTCCCCTTTTGAGCTGAGGACTCTGCAGGCTCTGACTCTGTGCTTTGACCCATTATGGGTGTCTGTGTTAGTCACAGTTTATGCAAAGGAGAAGGAGGAGAAGTTGTTTCTCTGGTGAGGACTTCCAGTTGTATTAGTATGTGGTCATTCATCATTAGAAGTCAGATTAATGCTATGTCCATTCAGCGAAATAATCGTATCACATTCTCCCCTGTGGTCTCTGGCCTAGCCAATCACAGGGGTTTTGGCCCAGTTCACATGCCAGGCATGAGTTCCATCTTGTCTAGCCAACTTTAAACCCAACCAGAAGTAATCTGACTACTACCAGCACTGGGCCGCATTGGGCTGCACCGGACAGACACATCTCGTCTTCCGTTATTGTAGGTACCAGCGCTGCCGGCTGGGTAGGGCTGTTGAATACTTTCACTCATGGTAGTGTACATAGAATGGTCCAGAACAGTGAAGGCTAGGCAGTAGGGATGAGGATCCCAGACTGTTGACGGCTTGATTTTTCCGTGTCTCGCTGCGTCATATGTGGTATCTCCTGCACACGTGTGTGTGTGTGTGTGTGTGTGTGTGTGTGTGTGTGTGTAACAGATGTTGTCCAGTGGGGCATTGCTTCCCCGTTATAGGATAACTCCAGCAGATTAACCTGAGTATGTTGGGGAGCCATTTTCTTCATTGACGACTGCTACAGGTGGGCCTACCCCATGGTGGGCGGTGCCGTCTCTTTACAGATTGGCCTGGGTTGCATGAGAAAGGAACCTGAGCTGGAGCCGGAGTTGGTGCTGGAGCCTGAACGCAAGGCCAGTTATCAGGTTCTTCCATGGTCTCTGTTTCCATTCCTGCCTCCTCCATGATGGCCTGTGACTTAGCCACGAGACGAGTAAACTGTTTCCTCCCCAGCTTGCTTTTGGTCAGTGTTTATAACAGCAACAGAGACCAAACCAGGACCCCAAGAGGCTCCAAGACGGACGGCACTTTGAGAAAACAGCTTCAGCGTGTGGGAGCGGCACATGTCCCTTCTGAGGTGCTCTGCTGTGCGCCCTGACCCTACATTAATACCCATGTGGAGGTCCCTTTATTTGCACCCAACTTAGTGTAGGAACCAAGCAGGCCCAGAGGGAGTCCTGTTCTCCATTTTAGCCTTACGACCTGTCGCATGGCTTTGAGCTAAGCATGTCCAAAGATGTTTTTCTTTTTAAACTGGACATGATGAGAAGACGCCTCCCCCTTGCCCTCTGGGGAGGATAATTTTCTCTACTCTGAGCCTTTGCACAGTGCTGGGTTGGGCTCCGTGCTCGCCTCTCCCCAGTTCCGCTTCTTGGAAGCATGGCCCCCGAATACATTACTCAGCCCCTATCCAAACCTCACCCTCCCCGTGTCCTGACAGGACTAATAAGCCGGCTCTCCCACTCCCCTTCATGTGTGGTTTTCAGGTTCAGAGAGATAAAACACGCATCTGGCGCTTTATGGTTTGTAAAGGGTTTGCAAATATAAACATTTTTTCCCTGACTCAGACTCTGGAGGAAACCTTCACTCGGGTCTGAGTCCGGCCAGACTCATGCAGGAGTCTCCCCCTTGTTGGTGTCTGTGAACAAGAATTCCTGGAAAGAACCTGTGCTGGGAAAGGGTGATGCTGGATTAAAGCTCCATTACTTCCATTCACCTCATGCTATCCACAGCCTCTAAGGAGTCTCTTGCCCACATCCGTGTGACTGACAGATAAAAACCTCTTAGAATGCATTAACTTAACAAATGCTGGTCTTCTCCATGGCTGAGGGGTCTCCACTGCTTCACAGCCACCTATGCCTAGTCCTACCAAGGTATTTGCAAAGCACCAGGATTTATGATCTTTATCCAGTTACTGCAAAAACTTCACAAAACTGCTTCCGTGCTGGAACGTGGGATTTGAGGAACCCATGTCTGGGTTCCTGAGCCACAGTCCCAGAATAAACTATCTCCCTTTCCCTTTGAGGTAAAAGTGCATTTTGTGTTGCTGCCCTTTATGTGGAGAAAGCTGCTAGTACATGTAGTCTCCACGGACAGCCCCGCGAAGTCCTGATCACCTCGGGTGAGCTTCAAGGTCAGGAGGACATGGGCTATGCTCTTCAGCAGGCTCCTGGTGTGGCCGTATGCTTACAAGTATTGGTCTAAGGCCCGAAGGAAGTCTCTTTGGAGGTTAAACATTTATTTTGTTTTCCTTGTAATACATTAAAATTGGTTTAGAATTTTAGAGCAGCACACAGAAAACTAGGTAAAGAGAATAGCTACTGGGGTGCTGTGTCCGTGCACCATTGTAAGAAATAGGGGCTTTGTCCAGGGCCTTGAATATTTAGAGACACCTCCTATGGCCAGTCAGTGTAGCTGTGAAAGCCTCTCCTGTCTGGTCGCAGCTGGGGTACTTCAGTGACACTTTGACACCAGAGGCTGCTGACTCTGTATCCTGAGGAGAGCTGCCATGCCACGCACTCCGCCCCAAGAGCGAGGACCTTGCTGGCTTTTACTTCACCATGAAGGTTATTTGGATTTTGAGGTGCAGCAAGCACATGAAGTTAAAGTGCCCTTTGGGGTGCTCTGTAATAAGGAAATCCCATTTCAAATCTGCGGTTGCTGTGGCCATGCAGAAGTCAACTAGCAAGCTTGTGCTGGGCCTGGAAGAGGCCAGCAGGGGCCATTGGAGACCAGCAGGGCCACAGACACCATGTAGTTGAGTTTATTCTTCCACCATGCATGGCAACCATGGCTTTAAGTGCATCAGAGAAGGACAGGAGAAATCACTGACCTTGAACCTAAGACATTCAGGGTCCTTCTGGATAGCGAGAAGCTGGTTCTAGCAGCAGATAATTAATTCTAGGAGACTTGGGTCCACAAAGTCCCAGAGGCCAAGCGTTGATGGATCTGTGTTTCAAACGGCAGTTCTTCCCCTTGGCATGCGACAATTCTGTACAGGAAGTCTGATGAAGAGAGTCAAGTTTTCCTCACGTAAACAGAGTGCTGGGAGGAGGATGTGTGTGGTGCTTTAGAGCTACTGCAGCCATTCTGTAACTGTGAGGGTAGAAACCAGAGGCAAAGGCATCCGTTTAGCCTGGCAGAGTAGGAAGATGCGTGAGTGTCGAGCTATGCTGAGCTACTGAGCCAGTCAGTGCCAGTCCTGGCTCCCTGTGGAACTGCTACTACTATGTGGGAAACAAACAAACAAACAAACAAACGAACAAAAAACCCCAGAAGGTCAAAAGCTCAACGTCAAGCCAGTCACTTGGTCAGGTCTATAATCCTAGAACCTGGGAGACAGAGGCACGTGGAGCTCTGTGAGTTTGAGACAGAAGTCAAGGTCACAAGGTCATCCTCAGCTACATAGGAAGCGTGAGGCAAGCCGCAAGCCTGGGTTACATAACACCCTGTAAAATTCTCTCTCTCTCTCTCTCTCTCTCTCTCTCTCTCTCACTTTTTCTGTCTCTCTCACCCATATACACAGACACACACATGTACATACCACAGACAGAGATACTATACCACACACACTCACACTCACTCACACACAGAGACATAGACACACAGACTCACACAGACACACACACAGAGACATAGACACACAGACTCACACAGACACACACACATACACAGAGACATAGACACACAGACTCACACAGACACACACACAGACACACACACACACACACTTTTTCTGTCTCTCTCACCCATATACACAGAGACACACACATGTACATACCACACACAGAGATACTATACCACACACACTCACACTCACACACACACAGAGACAGACACACAGACTCACACAGACACACGGACTCACACACAGACACACACACAGAGCAGACTCACACAGACATACAGACACACACACACACACACACACACACACACACACGCTTGGTGTAATGACTACTCTTGGTTGTAAAGTTTGTAGATTGGGTTAAGAGAGAAGACTCACCTTAAATGTGAGTGGAGTCATTTTATGAACCCAGGTTCAAAGACAAGAAAAGGAGAAGCCAACTGAATACCAGCACCCTCTCTGCCCCTCCCTGACTGTAGGTACAAGGTGACAGTTGTTTTCCGTGGGGCTCTGCCGTGCCTTCCTACTGTGGTAAACTATTGTCAAACTGCGCTGGAATAAACCCTTTCTGCATTAAATGTCTTCTGTCAGATATTTTGTCTCAGTAGTAAGAAAAATGGCCAAATTGCACAACAAATAAATACATAATTTAAAAAATATTTTTCTTTTCATACCCAGAAAATCACATGCTAGTGAGCTGTGAAGAACCACTATCTTTCACATAGCTGGCTCGAGTGTGGTGTGATTTGGTTGCCACAGGAAACAATTGATGTCTCCTCAGATGGTTGAGCCCAGAATTCTGGTACGGTCCAGCAATCCGTTCCCAGGTGCCCACTTGGGACTCAATAGCCAATGCTTGAACAAAAATGCTCACAGCAGCACTACTCGCAAGCCGCCACTAGGGGACAGTACCTTAAGCCCATGTACTGCCGAATGGGTCAAGGAAACTGACACTCAACAGAGTAATGGGCAGCCTGGAGAGGTTAGAAAACAGAAGGAAGATCCCATCTAGGAAATTCACAACATAATCACATGACAGTTAGTACCAATGCGGAGGACAAGGAAGGGGATACCACGCGCCCCAACGAGGCAGCTCAGCAATGTTTGGCTTGCCACCACTTCCGAATCTACCTGTGAGGCTCAGCCGCCCGAAAGCCTCCGACGCAGCCATTGAGCTGCAAAGCTCCCGCAGAAGATTACGTTCACGAGAGGAGCAAAGATGACCTCTAAAAAATTCAGGGTGCAGAACGACTAGGTTCAAAAGGACTAAACTTTAGAAACTTTGGGCCCCAAATCTAGAAATCAGAATTTACCAAGACTGATGGTCATCATCGGGCATGGGATACAACGCATGCTGAAAAACGGGTAGAACATGGCTTCAAGGCAAAAGTGAAAAACTCAAACAGCAGACTCGACAAAACTACAAGTAAGTGCGTCATAACCGGGTGTGGAAAGTCTGGAAAACCCGTGACTCCAAAGATGGAAATGATAAGGTAATCATTGCTACACACAAAACTTTAGAAAGTCTGCTTAAGAAACTTGGAATCAAAAACATTAGGAAAACAGGGTCTCTGTTCCTGCACAAACATCATGACCAAGAAGCAAGTTGGGGAGGGAAGGGTTTATTCAGCTCACACTTCCACATTGCTGTTCATCACCAAAGGAAGCCAGGACAGAAACTCACACAGGTCAGGAAGCAGGAGTTGGTGCAGAGGCCATGGAGGGTGCTGCTTACTGGCTTGCTTCCCCTGGCTTGCTCAGCTTGCTCTCTTATAGAACCCAGGACCACCAGCCCAGGGATGGCACCACCCACAATGGGCTGGGTCCTCTCCCCTTGATCACTAATTGAGAAAATGCCTTACAGCTGGGTCTCATGGAGGTATTTCCTCAAGGGGGGCTCCTTTCTCTGTGATAACTCCAGCTTGTGTCAAGTTGACACATAAAACCAGTTAGCTAGTGTGTTATAGGTCTGAGTCCCTGGTCCCTGGTGGTGCTTTGGGAGGTCATGAAATCTTTTGAATGCAGGGCATAGCTGATAGGTATAGATCTCTAGAAGTAGGTTCTAAAGACCAGGCCTGCCACCATTTCCTACCTGAGTTCTCTGCTTCCTGATCCTTCAAGGTTGTGAACAAGCCACACCTCCAGCTACTGCCACCGTGTACATGGCCCAGTTGCCATGTCTGCTTTCATGAGAGACTGGTGACCTGCACCTAGCCAGCTAGAACTATCCAAACTAACACAGGAAGAAACTTGCCGATAATTCTCCTAGTGATTAAAAATATAAATTATGATTTATATCAAATTAAAATGCCTCAAAAGTTATAAAAGGCATTTTAATTTGATATAAATCAGGTGGAATCCAGGAAAATAGGCACATGTCACCCCAATTTGGTAGAACTTTTCTAGATGGTGCTTTGGTAACAGGTATTAAGGTCTGTTTGCTCCTGTGTGTCAATACAGAAATTTCAAATTTGAAAATTTATCTGAAGAAAGTAAAGTATAAGGGCAAAAGTTGTCTGGGTGTTTGTGATGTGTAGTTCTGTGGCCATGCATGGAATAAAATCGTGTAGCCATTGAGCAGTGGTACTTCAATGCCTTTCCTGACGCTGGGCACAGTAGCACAGGCCTGTGATCTGCAGAGGCAATCTGGGAGCAGGGGCTGGTGATCTCTGTAAGTTCAAAGCCAGCCTGGTCTATGCAACCAGGGCTACAAGTGGGACCCTGTCAAGAAAGAAAAAGGAAAGGAAAGAAAGAGAAAAGAGAAAAGAGAGGTTGTCTGACAAGAAAATCGTTTTTATTTATTCAGAGGAAAATGATAGAGGATTAAAAAGTGATGTATATGATACCACTTTGTAAATCTCCTACTTTGGGACAAGAAACAAACAAACAAACAAAAAGCTATGTTTTCCTTTGGGCATCTGGGATTTCGAGAACTCTCTCGTGGCCTCACCTGACCTCCGCCCCACCCCACCCCCAGCTTCCTTTGGCCCTTGTTGTGTTTCCTGACCAGTCTCTGTTTTTGTTTTGTTCTGAGAAAGGGTCTAATTTTATAATCCCACTGGCCTTAAATTTCTGACTATTCTTTAATAAATAAAACATGCTTTGGAAGTAAGACTGGTGCTTTCAACTTGTGAACAAAAAGATTTATGCATCTCATCGTACATTCGACCAATTAATGTTATATGACAGAAGAAAGAGAACGTGGGAAAGATGGAGAATATATTTCAGAAAGTGAAGATGACTCCTGAGAGAGAGACAGAGATATATAAGCTTTTTTTTTGGGGGGGGGCTGCCCTGTGATAAACAAAAGTCTAAGTGAACAGTGGCGAACTAGAACTCAAACTAGCCTGATCAGAGGAGGGTTTATATGAGCGCAGCACAGCCTCCGAAGTCATCAAAGCAGCCATTGCCGTAGAAGTCAGAGGCCAGGGGCTGCTCGGATTGAAGCCTCCTGAAGCCCTGAGCACAGGGCAGCCATGTGGGCTGACTCAATGGTCCAGGACAAGGTCAGTGATGCTCATAGGCTACGGTAACCGGAAGTCCCCGCCATGCAGTGAACACTAGTTCATCCTGTGCCCAGGCCAGCGCAGCGCAGGGCTGCAGACAGTCACTCTGCCAGGATGGACACCTTTGGCCTCCAGCATCGGAGGCCAGGAAGAGAAGTCGGGACGCTGGTGGCTGAGTGTCTCACAGTGTAGCCCTTCCTTTCCACACACTCAAGTCTGCGCTCCATAAGGCTCAGCTTAGTGCCAGGGCCGGCTGGAGAAAGGACGGATGCTCTGGGGTTACTGCCCT
This sequence comes from Rattus rattus, assembly GCF_011064425.1. Taxonomy (NCBI): domain Eukaryota; kingdom Metazoa; phylum Chordata; class Mammalia; order Rodentia; family Muridae; genus Rattus; species Rattus rattus. The sequence goes on along the minus strand of NC_046157.1, from coordinate 79,702,963 downwards.
CACTACCTAGCCTTTATCTAGGCGTCACAATGGGTCACTTGGGGACCGAAGGCCTAGCCGCCGGCGTCTGTTTCTCCAGCGATCAGGACACCACAAGCGCATCATACGGCTGGGTGGTCCGTGCTTTGCTGCCGAGCCTTGCCTTTCGCATTTGTTCTGTGCTCAAGCTGTGTTCTTATTTTCTGTGATAACCAGGCCGAAACACCGTAAAGATTGGTTCAATATTCCTTGCCAGTGGGGAACACAAAGTTTTTCATTTTAACGCATTTTGAGTTAAGAATAGATTCGTCTATAGCATTCAGGTGGTTAAAACCCCTCTAATCTCTGACACCAAGCTCCTCACACCTTCCCATACACTTGCAGAACCCTAGGGGTGATGGGGGCGGGCCTGGCCTCCTTCAGTCTCAGGCCAGAGGCTGACACAATGGAGCTGTCAGTGCTGTCCTCCCTGCTGTGCCTAGCCAATTTGCTTGAATTTGAAGCAGAAACCTCTGCTCCCTGAATGTGTCCTCCGGCCTCCTCTGCTTGTCTACGGCTGGGGCTTTGGGTGGAGCTGGGGCAGGGGGTGCCTGTTTAATTCCTAATTGTATAGAGCAGCTGATTGGTGCCTGCCTGGCTTCTGGAGCAAATGAAGCATCGCAGACGTCCTCATTGCTTGCTTACTTAATTGAAAATTGACCAGATGTCAATTGTGACATACAAACACTTTTTCTCCCGAGGCGAGGGATTAAGACAAATTTCATTTTCCACCTGGCACCAACGCCACTCCGTATTGTGCACTGAAAGACCTTTTCTGCTAGAGAAGAAAGCAAAGGAAGGCGAGGGAACCATTTTGAGTAAAAATCCTGTAATAATGGAAGAAAACCGATTTTCGGAGGCATTGTCCAGGACAGCTTTGTTGGCTCACAGCGCCACCTAGCGGGGAAGAGGTAGATTACACAGGGTTGTGGCATCCTCCGGGGCTGGTTCTTGCTAGATGAGTCACCAGCCTCAAGTTCTATGATGCTAACTAGTTAGGTAACCTGGTGCCGAAGGCTTGCCCTCTCTCAAAGACAGGATCCTCAGCTAAATGGGATTTATGATTTTTCTTTTACTTTTAAACATTTGCAGTGTGTGTGTGTGTGTGTAGGACAGGATGTGGATGTTAAAAGACAACTTGTTGGAGTCGGTTCTCTCCTTCCACCACTTGGATCCAGAGATTTAACACAGGTCATCTGACTTGAGGCAAGCATGCTCACCCTATGAACCATCGTTGACGGCTGTGTACTTTTTGTCTTTAAGCAGGCTCCTAGTGGCCTAGGTTGGCCTTGACATCCTTGTACAGATGAAATTGACCTTGAAATTCTGACCCTTCTGCCTCCTCTCCAGGGCTGGAACCACATAAATGTGCTCTGCCTTACCCTGTTTAAAAGGTGGAACCTACCATTACCCAGTCTCTATTCCCCAGTTTGCAGGGGTTACAGCGGGAAGACACAGAAGAACGACTTCCTGTTTCCACTTCTGCAGAGGTAGGAACTCACCATTCACAGTTCACCATTTTTTTTTCTGGTTCCCATCATTCCTGTGATGTGATCAGCCCTGACCAGGGCATAGACTATTCATGAGGAAAAAGGTCCTCGAAAGGGGTGGGGTCTGAGTACAGACAGCCTAGGGTTTAAGCTAACAAAGTCTGAGTAGTTTTTCCTACTCAGCTTGCCCAACCTCCTGGCGCCATGTGCTCCTAGCTGCAGTTATGTATCCTCTCTCCTGCAGTATGCTTTGAAACTTAGCCCTCCGATCAGACTCTTTTTCCAGCTCTTAAGATGACTCAGGAGAAGAATCTAAATAAAGGTTGCCAAAAACAAGCTACAGAGGGGTCGTTGCCCCTCGTAGCCTCCTCAGCAGTACCAAAGAATTTCTGCTGTGCCGAAAGTCTGCCCTGCCAACTGTCCTGCTGTGTTCCCTGGCTCCCATTGAGTCACAGCCACTTATGATGGCCTCGAGGCTGCCAGAGACCTTGATTCCTGCAACTCATCCTTCACCGGCCCCACGTGGGCTTCCCCACCCATCTCATCTTTGGATACTGTGTCCTGTTCTGCATCCATGTCAGATCCCAGCACGATGTCTCTCTCCTCCTCCTCCTCCTCCTCCTCCTCCTCCTCCTCCTCCTCCTCCTCCTCCTCCTCCTCCTCTTCCTCCCTCTTTCCTCCTCCTCTTCTTCCTCCTCCTCTTCTTCCTCCCCCTCCTCCTCCTCCTCCTCCTCTCCCTCCTCCTCTTCCCCATGCTTCTCCACCTCCATCTTCCTCCCCCTCCCCGGTGAGATTGGAAAATACCACTAGTCACCTCATAAAGCACACCTCTGCCGTGTTTGCCTTCCCCCATCCCAACCACCCTAGGCCTTGAGCATTCAGGCAGACCTATCTCAGACTCTTACTGGTGCCAGGTAGCTGCCAAAACCTGATGGTGCTCCAGCTCATCAAATGGTGAGCCCCAGCAAGAACATCTCTGCCTCAGGTACCAAGAGGCCTCATTCTGGACAGACTTCATATACCAGCAGAGGCTGGGGTACCTCGTCCATAGATTCTCATGGGCAGGAGATGCTGGAACTGCAGATTAGCGAGAGGATCAAACTGGATTTCAGAAGGGGAAGAGAAAAGAAAGGCTTGGCCATGCCTTGATGTGCGTGGCAATAGGCTACAGTCCACTACCACTCCCCTGCCCCATCTGCAGAAGAATATGGAAGCCAGAGCAGTTCTCAGGCCCCCAGCAGCTCCTGAACCAGGTCTTAGGAATCAACTCACAGCAGGAATGGAGCCAGCTTCCCTGGGGCCTCCCCCTTCCCCACACTGAGTCCCCTGTGGCTACTGTCAGCATGGCAGGCTCTCACTACTCTCTCCACTTCTTCAGAGGACTCCACTTACATCCCGATACATGGTTAAGACTAACGCACCTCCATAGCTCTTCTCTCTGAAGCCATTGCTTCCCACTGGGTCCAGTTCCAACCTCTGACTCCACACTGATGCTGATCCACTTCTCCAGTGGATGGAACCATACCCAGGCCCATGACCCATTCTCTATCTCAAGGACACCAGGCCACTCACCTCCAACTAGGGATTATAGGGCTTCCTGCCCTCCAGCTACAAGATCCTGGCTTATTCTTCCACCCGCAGTTCCATCCATAGGAGGAGAAACACCAAGAAACTAGAATCAGTATATTGGGCACGGTTAAATACTCACAGGAAGCCTTTAATCAACTCACTTCCAAAAGTTGAGCCTCCCAAGTTCAGGGCTCTGTTCTCCACCCCCAGGGCAGCTCATTAGCCCAGAGCTCTGAGAGCAGCTGGAACACTTGAAAAATGGGTTCATGACAACACCAGTGTCAGATATTCAAGCGACTCGATGGTTTTCCTGCCCTCGACTCCCTTGGTAAACTCTGTATATTTTGTAAATATTGTATACTTTGTTCAGTTTGTAAAGCTCACCCCAGGAAAGTGGTCAGGGCCCTGCCTGAAACACTCCAGCAGCCAGGCCCCACTCCCAGACCTCCCTAACTGTCATAACTGTCATAAAGGTCATCTCCAGCCCCTCAACAGGACCCACCCCGTTTATGCTAATTTTAGTGAAAGGTCTGAACAAAAGCCACCAATCCCTGAGGAGGAAAATCCACCAAGACCTGAACTTCCCACAGAAACTCAGCTATCCCTGTACACCAAACCCACTAATCCCTGAGTTCCTCCAGACTCAGAACTTGAGATGCCAGCCATCCTCACTCTGGAAATCTCTACCCGAGGACGCTCCATGTCCCAAGAACAGCTCTATCAGCACTGGGCTTTGTCCAGTTACCAGGCGCTGTCTGCACCTCCTGGGACCATAGGCACAAATCCTCCCATACTGTGGACACTCCAATGACTGCCTTTCATGGTATGTGCTGTCTGGTGTTCTTCTCTCATTGGAAGAAGACAAGAGCAATGAAGACAAAGGGAGCCAAGGACCAGTGTTCAAGCTCCTGAACGCCTCAGCTCAGCAGAGCCTGCCCTGGAGCTGTAAAGTCTCTGCTGAGGAGGCTTCCTCTCAGATCTGTGTGCTTCCTGGGCTCCCACATCTCAGGATGCCCTTCCGTTAGGACACTGTCCCACCTCAGAGATGTATGGTTCCTGGGCTTCCAAGTCCCAGAACACCTTCCGATCCTAGCACAAAGGCCAACAACCAGGGCCACTCCCCCTACAAGATCCAGCTATCATCTGATAAGAGTCTGAGGACAAACTCCCAGGGATGGGCCATGCAGAAGATTATCACGGGACCTCATCTTCCTCAGCACTCGAAGATAAAAGCGGTCAGCATCCACGGAGCGTCCATCTTATCAGTGGGTCCAGACATTTTCCGGATATGGTAGGACGCCTGCAAGGATCTGACAGTCCAGTCTGAGAGATCTGTATAGGATCCCAGAGGATTCACTAGGCGAAGATCTAGAGGCTTTCTGTGAGACACAGGTGTTGGACAGTTGCCGTGAGGGACAGCTAAGCAGTGGTATCAGGAAAACGGCAGCTACGGGGCGTACTGAAAACCACCCAAGTAGCAAGTGGAGCCGTTCCAATGTCAGCAAGGGGCCTGCGGGCACTTGTCATGGTGTTCCTGTGGACCATGCAGTGGTCCCTCCTGAAAACTCAGAGACAAATATGGAAACTCAGAAGCACCCATGCTTGGATGGCGGGGCCACCGGCAAGGAGATTTCCTAAGGAGCCTCGATCCTGGCAACTCCTTACAAGGTGCCTTACAAGTTAGGCAGAGACGGAGCTTGCCCCTCAGAGACCACCAAACCATACATCTTTTCAACATGAACAAGGCTGCAGCTTTGCCATTTCCACAGCCACGGACTTCATTTTTGACTGGCTGGGAGTCTAGAGATGATCCCATTGTCAAAATGACGCGTGCCCTGGGAGATCCTTTCCAGAAGAGCTCAGAAGAGGAAGGAAGGACAAAAATGGCTTCCAGTGTGCAGACTGCTCCCTCCGCCCTCTGGCTGGAATTCCTGAGAGGGACTCCGTCTAATGACAACTATCGGTCACCTGAGGTGCCCACACTCTTTAGAAGGACAATGACTTCCCTGGGTACCACACACGGCCCGGTGGGCAGAGACCGGCACAGTGATACGGTTCTTGAATCTTGCACAGGCAACCCAGAGCCAGGTTCAAACCTAGTCAAGGGTGGGTATGAGCCCCAGGAGAGGGACGTGTGGCCTTTGGAGACCCCTCCATGGCTGTCAGCGTGGGTGATCAGTGTGGCATCCTGGTCACCAGGCAGCAAAGGTGCTGGGGTATTTGAGGAGGCAAAGTAGCAGGAGTCCTGTGACTGGGCACTCACCATGGAAGCCAGGGAGGTGGCACACTCTCAGACTAACAAGGGACATCTGAGACATTTAGAATCACTGCAGACCAGCAAAAGGCAACCTTCTTCCAGGACTCCTTCCCAGGATCCAGAAGACTTAGACCTGGACAGCACAGCTCACTGCGACGGGGCTACTGGCGTAATCGCAGGACTGCACCACTGGCATGTTTGTTCAAGACTGTGCCACCAAGGTCCTGCAGCTGCAGATAATCCCTGCCTCCAGGGCCTCACAATCTAGCTTCAAAGACTGTGTCCTCTACGTGCAAATCACCCGCCAGGACAGGTGCTCTTTCTTGTCAAGAGAAGGGAATGTAGACAAGATTCCCAATCCCAGGAGCCATGGACTAGGTGTCTCTTTGATGTAATTGACCACAAAGAGGACCAGACATGTCCCAGGCAGGACATATTTTCCTGGCAGAGAAGAGACCTGTCCAAGCCTGCAGGGCCAATACCCATGAAAGCTTCTCCTCCCCACTTGCAGAAAAGATGTTTGAGGGCAGGTTAGAAAACTTCATGATGTCAATTTTGCCCTCCAAAAGCAAAATCCAGAACTCCCTGCAAAATGTCAAGGTCTCCTCAACCCCTACTCAGAGGCTCAGTCATGCTCAGTGTGCATGCCCAACTGGGAAAGCACAAGGGGAAACTGAGGGTTGGCCAGGCCAGTGATACCTACCTCAAAGAAGTCACTCCAGGCTCAGGTGTGCAGGTATGCCTGCCTTTACGGGAGTCTCACTGCAGAAAGAAGGAAAGCTCAAATATTAGCTGTGTCTAGCAACCCAATCCCAAGGCACACAGATAATCTTCCACAGAAGTATAAATGCACAGTCAAGCAGGCCAATCTGTCTAGAGAGGCTGTCTCCTGAGCGAATCCCTATCAGCCCGGGCTAGTCACCACATGTCCCAGGGACCCCCTGTCCACTGTCCCAGGCACTGTCTCTGCACAGGTGCACTACTTGGAAAAGCAAACACTTTCCCACACCTACCCTGATAGGAAATTTCTCCATTAAAAATTACTTCTTCCTTCGAAAATGAAACAATACTTTCCTGAGTGCATGTTCTCTCTGAAGGCCATGCCTGTATTACTATGCCACAGAAAAACATTTCTATCTGCTGCTGGAGGAGTCAAGGCTCCACAGGGAGGGGGCAGTGACATTTGAAGTCTCGCCCTCTCCAGTGTCACCACTGTAGTTAGTGGTAACCATACTGTAATTACGAACATAAAGAGGAAGACTTTAGGACGGGGGTGGGGAGAGGTGAGTCACCCCCACTCTAGGGGGCCACTCCACTATTCCGACCTTTGTGGAATAAGCTGTGTGGATAGATGCATGGAGCCACCAGTGAGTGCAATACCTTTGCAAGTCACAAAGTAGAAACAGGGAGGACGGTGGTCCCGTGACAGCCTTGAGTTGAAAGCAGAAGAAGCACGACCTTTGGATATCCTGCTTCGGAAGAAATGGCTCCTATCCTAGGAAGCCCTACTCACCTTGAGGGAGGTGGCCAGCAATCCAAGTCCTCCAGGCCATCCCAGTTCAGCCCAGATGACAAAGCAGTGGTCACCCTGTCCAATGTCTTCATCTCCAGACTGGTGGCCATCCAGGGACTGACTGCTTTACGTGAGGGCAGGGGCTACAGAGGGCTGCTGATGGTTTCATGACCCCTGGTTGTTTCCCGTTGCTTCTGGTCCTGTATCTACAATGCCCATCCGATTGTAGGCATGAGTGAGTGAGCTACTGAGGGAGGTAGAAAATGAAAGGATTAGAGCCAAGGCAGGAGGCCATGCGGCATGAAGATGCCCTACAAGTTTCCATGCAGGTGCAGCCCCTGCGCTCCCAGGATAGACTGTGGACACGGGGTCTGAGCCGCACAGCTCCACCTCACCCCAAGCGCTCCACCAGAAGCTGGAAGAGCATTTTAGCTTCAAATGACTTGAAATAAATCCTGAAAACATGAAAAGTTGTTTTCTTAACAGCATAACTAGTAGTCTTCACGTTATTATCTCCTGAATTCTAGAGATGAGCTCATGGAAAAGCCAGAGGTAGGAGTTCTGTCACTCACAGCCTGCTGGTCTTCCAACTCATGCATTGTGCCAACGGCACTCCCAAGGGAGAGGATGACTCCTGAGAAGAGTTGAGGGCCTGTGGCCTCACAGCAAGAGATGCTAGGTCTCCAGCCTTTGTCTTCCCACAAGGTCAGCAAAACAGGCCACCTCGCAGGACTGGTTCACACAGGGGAAGGGACTTGTCCAAAGTGCAGGTGCTCTTTGAATCTCTGGACAAGACAAAAAAAGGTCCCTTGCTGGGCCTCTCTCTGTTTCCTGCCTAGGTTTCCTTGCCCCAGTCTCTGTAAACAAGTGTGGGTAACTGAGTAGGAGAGTAGCCAATCTCCAGGGTGCCCTGCACTGTTCCTCACAGTGGGCAGCCACAGGGCTGCTCCAGCAGCATTTACTTCTGGTAGAAACCTCCTCCAGAATGTGCCACCATGGTAGAGGACTTGGGCATGGGCCCTTTTCCAGCACACTTTCCAAGGCTCCACGGGTGAGACCCAGCAGCTCCATAGGGGTGGATGGGACCCACAGTCCTTTCCTGAGCCAGCCCTGTATCAATGGCAGCAGCCTCAGATGTCAGAGTGAAGCTCGGATCCTGAGGCTGGCACTACCCAGTCCCTCAGGAACCCAGGTATAACAAAGACCTGGGAGTGGTCCCAGGAGTCCTCAG